>NC_136482.1:36248279-36315779 GCF_053919585.1 Euprymna scolopes
ATAAATAATAAACAAGAAATATTTGTCAATCGCTTCCCGCCCGGCTAAATCACTTTAAACCTCATTTGCAACCCGTTCTTTCCTCCTCCCAGCACACCATGCCCACTAACATTAACTCTCCCACCTGTTGCCATGATGATCCTTTAAAGTAACTGTTACTGATGCTGTTATAAATAAGAATATCTTCTTTTAATTTTAAACCGTTATAAACTAAAAAACGTATATAATAATTAATATATAATTAATATTTATGTATACACCCTTCTCTTATTATATACACTCCTACTACTTTAAATCCCAACGTCATCTCCCTTCACTCCCTTTTCTTTTCTATCTCCCCTTCATCCACGACTTTTCCAGTCTTATTTGATATTATATCTTAGTTTATCTATGAATTCTGACGATGTTAGTTGGATATTTCCTCCCTTTTAGGATCTTCCTCTAGCTGAAACAATATGTAAACTCATTCTGGACTCCCAGTAATAAATATCCTATATACTTATCTGGCTACGTACTGAGCACTGTGGTCCGGTTTTTTCACGACTGGTAAATATATATATATATATATATATATATATATATATATATATATATATATATATATATATATATATATGACAATGCAAGCGCCTGCAACACAAGCCTCCTAAGGAGAGGTTTCGGGACTCTACAAAGAATAATTTTAAAGTCTTACAAATCGACATCGCCACATGGGAAGAACTTACTCTGCAACGGCCCAAGTGGCGAAAGCTTGTACGCGAAAGCCCACTGAAGCGAGTGCTGCGCAAAGGGTTAACTGACGGTCTTAACCATACCACACAGAGCTGGAAATGCGACACAAGTGAACGAGTGCTTTTATCAAAAGCTGGTTACGTCAACCACGTTAAGTCGCACAAAACTCCTGTTCAGGTCAACATTGAACCTATTAGTCCGAACCAAACGGTCTGTTTCACATTCAGCAAAGTTTGCAAGTCTTCTGCTAGTTGAGGAGACATGTGATTGTTCATAGGAATAACCTTCAACCTCCAGAGGAAGTTAACTCGATGGAAATTGCTCAATTCGTATATCATATCTGCCTCAAGATGTGCAAATCTGCGGCGGGAGTGCAGAGTCATCTGTGAGGGCATGGATGACAAGATTGGGAGAACTCGGTGTGTCGGCGATCGTCTGGAAAGATGCAGCAATCATTATCATATATATATGAAGTAAAAACCAAAACAGAATTTTACATACATAAAAGTCGATCCGAGAATTTAGCCAAGGACTTAACAGTCAGGATGATAAATGAGAGTAATATTACACGTGGACAAAATGTCACATCTTTCCATATAATATATATATATATATATATATATATATATATATATATATATATATGGATAAAATATTAGCATACAGACGTTGCAAAAGCTCGGAAGTTGGCTCAGAACAGTGATTTGCAGTAACAATAATGATTTAGTTAATGTTTATTATCAATATACTTGAACGGTGAAATTAAAGAATTAACAGTTGTCATAATAAAAAAGTCGATAAATTTATGGAGTGGAAAAACTGTTTGCGATCATTTCATGAATAACTTCTGCAAGAATATTGACAATGTACCATCGTCTGTTGACGTTTAAAAAGTTAATTTCTAATGAATCTTCTGGTATTGTTTTGCAGCTAGATCAGACAAATGAACTAAAATTAATGCTAAGTTCTATGCGAAAACGCATTACTCATTCTAAAATACAATTTGTCACATTGACTATTCTTAAAAAAATGATTAAAAGGCGCAGAGTACCCGAACGGAGGATGCATTATAATAATTCTTGCAAGTGTATATAATCAGCCAAATCTGCACAATACGCTTGTAGTTCCCCATGTTGAAACAATGTTTGGAAGAAGATGAGATCAATGTATATAATTAAAAAATAGATATATGTGTGTGTAAATATTTAATAGATAAACTTGGTGACTACTTGTCACATGACACGGAAATAATAGGAAATAGTAATTATACACGAAGTATAGTTTATATCGAGTTGAATATTTTTTTGTGTTGATGAATAAAGCGTACAGACATTATCTTTGTCTCGATACTAACATTGGTAGAAAACGCGGCTGGAACTAAGAATTTCTTTGGTTTCGATTTGAACTCATGCCACTGAGTAATTATGTAACACTTTTGCCATTATGTCCTTGTATTAATAAATGCGAATATATGCATATTTTAAATATATTTGAATGTATTTTACGGCCAGTGGAATCAAGATATTTATTTACAGGCTTTGAAAATAAAACTTTACTTTCATTTAACTTATTAAGATATTTTGTTTTTTTTAAGACGATAACTATTATGGACTATTACGAGGGGTGTGCAATAAGTAATGCCACTGACGAACTTTCAGTTGTCTAATCTAGCTGAAATTTTTCAAGCGCAATGATTTGTATCTCTACGGGTTATGTGGTAAATTACAGCTCGGAACTTATTGTGGCTTCTTTTTTACAGGTGTTCGAACTGAGTCAGGTGCGAAATGGAGCCTGTTGAATGTCGACCAGTGATCCGGTTTTTATATTTGAAAGGACGCACACAACAGGAGACTTTTGATGAAATGAAAGAAACTTATGGTTATATGTCCTTGTAAAACGCTGGCATCGTGAATTCAAACATGACTGGAATAAGGTCGCCCCCTTCTGTCATTGATGATGCATTTGTCTGTCAAGTTGAGACTACCATTTTGGAAGATCGGTGCATTACTATTCGCCAAATAGGCCAAGATGTCAAGATTAGTACAGGGTCTCTGGAAACTATCATTCATGACCATTTGCATATGCATAAGGTGTCTGCCAGATGGATCCCCATGTTGCTCACACCATTTCAGAAGCGAGAACGCGTCGAGTGCTCGTGGATGAATTTGAAAATGTTCCAAGAAGATGAGTCAAATTTGTTCAAAAGGCTCATCGCACAGGATGGAACCTGGGTCCATCACTATGATCCAGAGACCAAAGGTCAGTTAATGCAGGGGAGCACTTAGACTCACCACCTCAAAAGAATGCAAGGGTGCAGCCCTCCGCTGTCAAGGTCATGCTCACAGTCTTCTGAGATCAGGTCGGAGTCGTGATGACAGATTTCCTGACAAAAGGTACCACAATTACGGGAGCCTATTACGCTGCACTCTTGAGGAAATTAAGGGAAACTATGAAAATGAAGAGGCGGAGAAATATCAGCAAAGGTACCCACCTCCTACAGGACAACGCTCCGGTCCACAACTCGCATGTCACCAGATCAGAAGCACGGGCGTTTTGCTATGAAATCCTCACCCATCCTTCTAACTCTCCTGACCTTGCACCGTCTGACTTTCATCTCTTCTCATCCATGAAGTTGTTTTTGAAAGGAAAGCCTTTCCCCGATGATGCAACCTTGATTTCTGAAGTCACATCGTGGTTTAAGGACCAGCCTGGAGTGTTCTACAAAAACGGTATCTAGGGCTGCATAAAACGTTTAGGAGGAATGTATAACTCTAGGTGGTTCCTATGTAGAGACAGACATAGCAGTGCCATGTTTCGTTGCTCTACTGCTATGGGAAGGTGGTCAAGCGCATTTTTATTGCACGCCACTCCTATTTTATTGCCAGAAAACCAACACGAACAAAGAGAAATTCAATAGAAAAACCATGCTTTACTTGAGTATAAGATTAGTGAAAGAATAATCTTTTAGCATCCAAAAACGACATTATTTTTCCAACAACTTAGAAAAATATTCCAAATTCTAAATACAGTTTTGAAAGGAAATACTACTTGGCTACTGGCAGATTCCTACATTTCCTTTCCTCGTTCGTCATTTTCCCATGTAATACGTAAATATTGGTCGGGAATCTTTAATGGAAAACATTTATAGTTTATCCATATTTTACTCATAAGATTTTTCTATGAATCAAATTATTACATTAGGCAATTTTATTTTTTCTAAATAGTTTATCTTTTCATATAAAGTCTCTTTTTTTTTCTATGAAACAATCTTCTTATCTTATGAAAAATAATACAAAGATATTCCTCCATATCTTTTCTCTTTAGGCATTCATCGATTAGATACTCAAATATAAATTACAAACCAAAATTCTAAAGTATTTGTCCGCGTGTATTGTGTTTTTAGAAAGATTTCCTTACACATTTACTTAAATCAAATATTGCAAAGAAAAGTATGACAACAAAAACAAGAGATTTATTTTAATACCAAATCGAAAATTTCGTAACTAATAACATATAAAAATCATTAAACATTGACAAAACAAATATTAATTTCAAGGACGTGACGTTTTGTAAATAATTGGTCTCTCTCACTAAAATATATTTTTTCATGATTTTTTTATATTAACTATTGCCCACTGTTCTACATTAGATATCGGCTTTATGCGTTTTCTAGTATGCTGGAAACGAATATTACAATACATCCCGGGAGTGTGTGGTATGTAGTTTACCAGATATTGAAAACATCTGTTATCCAACATAAAAAGATAAGGCAATCCCTCGCATCCATTTTTCACAAACGAGAAATTAGTAATGCCCATGCGTAACGGCTTTCTGAATGAACACCAATCTCCCCATTTGAGAACGACTTTTGGAAGAAACGCCCCTAACTTCTCCATGTTTACACTGCTTTCGGAAATAAACACCCCCAACCTCTACATGTGACAACGGCTTCAGGAATAAACAACCCCAACTCTGTTAGGAACAGCTTTCAGAATGAACACCGTATTTTTTTCTGATGGAGATTGAAAAACATTTGCTTTGCCGTCTGCTTTAGTTACAGGCATGCTCATTCGAACTATACGGTTGTGAAAACAAAATGGATGCTAAGAGTTACATTAGCGTTTAAGTTGGATATCATATTTTTTAATATCTGATAAGCGACTTATTAGCTTCAAAGTTATCTGTGATGTTCATGTTTTAGCATACGCGAAAATCTATAAAAGACATTCCAAAACAACCACAAGACTGAAATCAACCATTGAAAGGTTGAACCGAAAACAACCATTCAAACATAAACAGAAGTTTCTTTGCCCATTATTTTTAAACGAAACTAAATAAAATTTCATTTTTTCAAAAACAATAAAATTTATAAATTTCCTGTTCATTCACCCCGCACCGGTAGAATTGCCAAGCGGCAATTGCCAAGTTATTACAATATTGTAAATATTATTCCATTCTCTTTACATGGTATTCCGAAATAATCCTACACAATGACTTTGCATTATGGATGTTTACTTATGATGTGTCTATAAGTTATAAGATGATAAAAAGAGAGATAAGTCTAACGAGATAAGTGCGTAAGAAATCTGGATTAAGTGGTTTATATATCAAACAAAATGTTGCTGTCCTTGGAAACCAAACGTTTGATTATAATCTGAATTGTTTCCTTCTATTGAAAATGTTATATGAACATCCGGCACTTCCGCAATACTGCATGGAAACCACGTTTTTGGTTTTCAGTTGAAGATTATTATTATGAGGACACATTTATTTGATGTGGCAGTCTGCAGCACTTATCTTAAATCACCTTCTTTTAAATGGCAATGGTGCAATAACATTGATATGAGATCTTCAATTACACAAATTACAATATGGCCAGACTATGTGGCCATATTTAATTACACAAATTACCATGTGGCCAGATACTAAACTTGATTGGTCACCTAATGACGAAGGTTTTAATAGATATTGGTAAAAATATCAACCTCAACAGAAACAACATTCTTAGTTACATGCAATATGTTTTCCGATCTGCAAGATCTACAGCAGATGTGCTAACGGTTATATCTCATAGGATTAGTGAATCTCGTGGCAAAGGCTTCCTTTCCAGGGCAATTGCTCTTGACATATCGAAGGCCTTCGATAAGGTATGGCATAAGGTCCTACTTCACAAGATTCCCAGTTACGGTATCACTGGAAATGTTTACTCAATCATAAAATCATTTCTCTCGGATAGGTTCATAAGAGTAGTGGCTAATGGGCAGAAATCAGAGGCCCACAGTATTAATGCTGGAGTCCCTCAAAGGCCGTAAATAACAAAGTTCTCTCTGATTCTCTCTCCTCTGATCTTGAGCGCGTGGTACAGTGGGAGAAAGGTGGCTGGTTACTTTTAATGCATCAAAAACCAAGCTTCTATCTTTACATCATCAACGCTCTGATCCCCATCTGACATCCATTGAAATAGATGGGCCTCGTCTTGGGGACGCTCCTTGTTTTGACACGATTATGGGTTTGATTTTTACTCCTGATCAGAAATAGAAACACGTGTAGCAGGTCTGTTGCCAAGGACGCTGGGAAAATGGTGGGGTCCTTCTACCGCTCCAGAAGATATCTCACTACTTAAAGCTGCCTATCCTGCCTTGACAAAGTGCAAAATAGCCTTCGTGGTTTAGTGGGGGTGCCCTTTTCTCTTCCCTGCAATCTCTTTCCCACAGAAGAGACATTGCGAGCGTGCCTTTGTTTTATCGGTATTTCCATGGCAAGTGCTCGCCTGAGCTCCAATCTCTGGTCCCCCCTCGCCAATCTTTCACGAGAAACACCTGTCTTGCTGAAACTATTGTCAATAATTTTCCCCAATCTTTATCGGTGCCTAAATCAAAACGTAATTTCATGAGCAGAGTTTCTTTCTCAGAAGTACACGACTGTGGAACTATGTTTCGTTTGCTTGTTTCCCACCTGACTACAACTTGGATGTCTTCAAGTCCAACATAAACGAATTCCTTACAAACCGCCCCTTAAGTAAGACACGCTATCAAATCTCCAATACTAATGATTATTACAATACTATCTCATTGATTACTGTACACGCAATAACCCTTATCCCTCTGTGGCCTCCGGGCCTTGATAAGTAGTGACCCCCATGTAAAAAAAAAAGTATCTGCAATTTGAAAAAATTGGCCCCTTAAAATAACACTGTTAATATGATTAATCATAATACTTTTGAAGAGTTAGCAATCCCTTGATTGTGTTATTAATGAAAATCAGACGGTAGAATTTATTGTAGAATTCAGTACAACCACCTGGAATGCCACGTCATAACCTGCTCTTGAAAAAAAAAAGTTCCGGTTATATTCAGAAATGTTTATCCACCTTAACTTTGTAATGGCACACAGTTAGCAATAAAACATTTGAAAACTAATGTTCAGGAAGCCATCATAATAACTTAAAATTTTAAGGTCAAAACTGTTGTAATTCCTCTTATTCTCCTCATGCCTTCTGCCATGCCATTTAAGTTTAAGCGTTTACAATTTTCAATGATAATAGTTTTGCCATGTCTATAAATAAAGCTCAGGTAGGAAAATGTTTTTTAACTTAATCTTCAGACATCTTGCTTTTCTCATGACAAGGTGTATGTTCGTTGTTCGCGTATTAAACGTCATGAAAGACTACATATGTATACTTGTTGCATGTAACACCCAAAATGTTGTGTATATTTACCGGTGTTTAGATACACACTGCTGGAAAATCAATTTTGATTATTTGATTAACAGAATAGATTACTTGTATAATATTTATATTGTACAGTATATAGCTTAAACAAAAGAAGATTCAACACTTTTCAGGTATGCGGTATGATATAAAAATAATTGCAAAAAGGGAGACACGTGGAAATTCCACAGTGAACTCTTTCATATATAATATATTGATGTTGGCATTTTGTAGATGTTCAGTGTGAATAGAGAGTCCCTATTATTATTGTAGCTCTTTTGTTTAAACTGCAAAAGTATTTATTCAAGCTAGCAGGGACTATTCGTAAAATATCTTTAAATATGCCCGTATATATTATTATGAAGACAATTCAATTCTTATATAATATAAAGTTGTGACTTCAAAAAACGAGAAAAACTATACCCATCTGACTTTGGTTTATCCGCTTGAATCGAAACTGTTGCGGTGCTAATGTTTGGATAAATGAGGAGAAGGGCACAGTAAAAAATGAAATAAATAACAATATTAACAGATATACAAAAAAAGAGGTAATGAACAATATCTTAGCTCATACACACGTCACAAAACCAATTTAATATGTCGCTCAAATGACACTAGCAACAAATGAAGCGTTAATAAAAAAAGAAAACAATCGAAGCCCTTCGTTTGACCATAACTAACCCCATCAAACATCACATTGTCAGACAGGAAGGTAAATTTAACGACCTAGTAATTATAGGCCCAAAGCAGAAAAAAATATTAATAACTTTTAACGGTGCAATACAATTTGGGATTAGATGTTTTGACGACTCATATGAACACAGTGTAGAAACTCTCCTGAAAAAATAGATATATCGAGAAGAACCACCTAAGAAAACATATTTACAAGATGGAACTATCTATTTAGCACACAATCGCGGTTCGTTTTCGACTGGAACTAGTTACTCGCCCGAAATATTCTGACGTGCGAGGTATCCCTCGGTTAGAGGGTACTAGTTAGCCGTATTGAGCATTAGGATATTCCACTCCTTAAACATTGTCTTGTTGTTGTTCACCTTTAGTTCTCTTGATTTTTGGCTGAAACACACCCTTTATCCTAAGGTTAATTAGGTTGTTTGGACGAAATCTGATCAAAAACCAATCAGAGAAAATAGTTAAACTTGAGGTCATTCCAATCACAACTTGTGTATATCAATCTGTCAGTTCGACTGATTTTAGCAATAATATCATCTGCACTTGTATGTAGGATTTGGCGAAGGTTCTCACTCATGATACGTGAGGACGTCAATTCACGAACAATGTATGCCAAAAAGTAAATTACAATTATACACTTGTTGGATATACACTAGTTCGTTTTTTCGACCCCCCCAAATGTAAATTCGTTGTAAATCTTCACTACAACCCCTGTATTCTCGGTCTATTTTGCTATTGTTAGTCGATTACGTACCACACTCCTTGAAGGACACATTGCCATTAGGTACTGCAACTCTTGTTCTTTATGCATTATTAACAATATTTTTTTCTAAAAAACTATCCGTGCAGCGTTTAATTAGTGATCTTTCCGTGCCACAAGATATATACTATCAATATGGTAGTTATTATTAATGGAGCATCTTGGGAAAATGGCTTAAGAAATTAGCAATTGGATGATGATCACCTCCATGACAAGATGGTCTACAATAAATGATTTGGATATAAGATATTTTAAAATGAATTAATTACTAACGTTTTGGTTCATGTTAGACATGACAGCACTCCTGCACTCGTCCGTGGGGGATATTAATCTTTCAATTTATTTCCACAAATAATGTTTATAATCTGTTTTCTATGAAAAAGAATTAAAAACGAAAAGTTATTTGTTCTTAGTAAACAGATAATTACTATGAGTTGTAAACCTGCCATTTAGATAAGTTAACTAAAAAGTTATAAGCGATGGACGCTTCGATAACGTCTTTTAATGTGCCTATTTTATGCAATTGCTATGATAACTAATTCCTGATGAAGATATTATAGAAATCAGTTGATATGAACGATCAGTCACATAGGTTTAATAATTTCGAAAAACAAGTCTATGCAACTAATTTTTTAATAACATAATCTAAATTACACAAAACGTTTTTACTGCATTACTTATTAATAAGAAAATGTGGATCTGATGATAATTAAAGAATGAATTAACATATTCGTTTAAAAAAGGAATTACTTTTCTATGTTTATGAAAGAGAATAAAAAAAAGCTTTGAATGAAATTGATTACTTGCTTAAAAAATATATGCGAAATGGAAATATATTGATGAAATTGATAAATTATTTATATATTAATATTTGAAAATACAATTAACATAGTTGAAAAATTTAAATTTTAATTGAATATTTTCGTATAGGAAATAATTAAAAATGTGACTGTCCTATTGCCTCTGTTAATAGCACTAATTATATTTAGTTAAGCATTTTAAAATTCGCCTACAACGAAATAATTTTTTACATGGGGTTCACCACTTATCAAGCCCCAATTTCCACTCGGGGATAAGGGTTATTGTGTGTACAGTAATAAATGGGATAGTGCAGTAATAGTATTGAAGAATTGAAAAAGTGTCATTTCTTAAGAGGGCGGTTCATCAGGAATTTTGTGTGTTCGACTTGAAGACATCCAGGTTGAAGTCGGTGGGAAACACGCAAGCGGAACACAGTTCCACAGGTGTGCAGTTCTAAGAAAGAAGCTTTGTTCATAGATTCTACGTTCTGATTTAGGCACATATAAGAAGTGGGGAAAATTATTGACAGTTGTTTCAGCTAGTCGTGTGCCTTTTGAAAAAGATTGGCGAGGGGGACAAGAGACATTAGACTCTTTATTGAAAGCAAAGAATCTTGAACTTTCTCTCTCTTTCAATTATTCTAACTCTTCTTCGCTCCTCTTTTCTTTACCTGACACAAACACACATGCACACACACACACACACACACACACATATATATATATGTGTGTGTGTGTGTGTGTGTGTGTGTACCGTACGATGGGGTAATTGTGCCGAATCCTCGGTTAATTGCGCCAACTAAAAATGTGCTCTTTATATGAGTGGTTGCCAAAAAAAAAAGCACTTTCAGCTAGTTGGCGCAGTTACTTCAGACTTGGAGCAGTTATCGCAAAGTACGATATTTGTTTAGGGTGCTTTTCAGTCTTAGAGGAAAAGATTAATCATACAAAGTGGTGTTACGTACAAAAAAGTATTATCAGAAGTATCCGTCATGATTCAAGGGACTATGTTAGCGACGGGTTTCTTTAAATAGACTGGATCCTTATGCGCCGACTAAATAAGAATGAGAGAGGTTAGAATATGCAAATTAATAGGCAAGTGAAGGACAAACAATATAATCGTTGACCTTGCACATTAAAGAATGACATAATTCACTAATATCAAAATTAAAGGAAAAGGAACTAGTAGATTATATAGGAAAAAGCCGATCGGAGGAGACTGTGTTTTGCGTTGGAGAGAGATTGTTCGCTTTGCAAAGGACTTTTTATCGCCGGGAGATTTGGGTCTTTTGGGAGGCGAGGGACACAGAATCATGTTTAGATATGTAAGAATTATCGGGAAGAAAATATCGTTGCGTTGCGTTGCGTCATGGTCACTACAAGTGATTGAAGATCAAAATTAAGCTAGAACAACAGCAGGTAGCTTTGCTTTGATCTGCATTTATCCGATATTGGCAATGCCCTTTATCAAATCATCTTCAAGTCAAAATGTAAACCGCTGCTGAACAAAGAAAGCGGCATAACAAAATGTATATATGTCTTTATCGTCAAGGGACTTTCGGTGGATTCATTTAGCGATCCAATAAAAGAAATGTCTCATGTAAGGTTTATTCTATTGCAAAAATGTTTTTGCATATTTAGTTATTTTTTGTGATACACTGCACACAACATACCCACACACGCACCGATACTCTATATATCTATTATGTAGCATGCCATTATCATTTTCCAATAACGATCAACTAAGTAATTTATACATGCATATAACGCACTATATGCCATGTTTTTATTTTGATACAAGTTATATACACGTCATACAGCTTATCCTTATTTTTCATGTAAAAATAGAGTATGTAACGTCTATATCCAATAACATGTAACTTTATTTTAACCATTGAGTAAGTCTATTATTTCTGTAAAAAGTATAAAAGCTTACACTATATATATAAATGTATGTATATATATATATATATATAAAAATATGTATATATAAATATATATATGCATATCCATATATATAGATATATTTATAGATATATGCTTTCACATAGTATATGCATTATATATACACATATATATATATTATATACACACATATACATATACATATAAATCTATCTATCTATATATATATATATATATATATATATAGACAGATTGATAGATAGATAGATTTATATATATATATGTGTGTGCAAATAATATATACATTATATATATAATATATATATGTATATATATATGTATATATATATATATATATATATATATATATATATATATATATATATATATATATATATATAGGTTTGTGTATGTGTGGGCGAATTTTGTTTTTAATTGTGTGTGTGTTTGTATACATAAATGGAATGCAAACTTACACATACATTACTATATAACTTCAGTACAATTGGATATATATCATATCGGATTGAAAAAAACGCGTGGTATAGATCATTTAAAAAAATAAAGTTACATTTATTCACTTAATATACTTGTAATTTAATCTGTTAATGTTATTCTTTCACTGGCAACAGACGTCAAGAAACTTTATTGCTGAAGGAACAAAGCTACTTATTAGATGGTTTATTATTACACGTTTCTTGTTACACATGATTACATCATCCTTTTTCTTAAATACATTCCGTGAATAATAGTAAGTTTTTTCGCTTTTAAATTTTTATATGTACTTGGCGAACACCCCATATATATATATGTATATATATATATATATATATATATATATATATATATATATATATATATAATATATATATTCATCTTAGGATTGTACCGTTAACCTTCAGGAGAATATCACTTTTTTACACCTGACTTTTCCAAGTACTCTAACCAATACACTATGGGCACTTGTGGACACATCTGAAGAAGGTCGAAAGTTTCATCGACCGAAAAGTTGTAAAAATCACACTCAGGTTGAGAACAGTAGCCCGATGCATCCAAATAATACGAATATCCAATCCTCATCTCCAAAATTCAGAAACGTAAAAATGTTACTGTTTCGAACTTCTTATTTTATATTGTTGTATGAATTTGTATATCAAGTTACCGTTCATACTCGTTTAACTGTTAACCTTTCACAACCTGAATTTATAAGACCCAAAAAAAACATTGATCGCCTTTCTGAATTACATCCCAATACAGACCAAGTCCAGCACAAGTTCAGTTTCTTTCGTGTTTTTATAATTATACAAAGGAACCTGACATGGCGCAGTGGTTGGGACGTTTAATCTATACGGTTCCAGGTAAATATTGTCTGGAGATAACGGTTTTAATTCAACCAAAAGCCGGCCAGAGGCTTTGTTAGCCAAAACGTGGTGAGACGACAACTATGGACAGCAGTGATTGCTGGGGATGCAGTTAGGAGATTCGTCGTTCCTATCCGTCATGGTAAACCACCTGAGCCAGAGAAATAGTTAATTTTATATAGTTGTATGAATTTGTATATCAAGTTGGTGTTTATACTCGTTTAGCTGTTCACCTTTGAACTTGGAGATTCAGGTATTACAAATGCATTGTTCGTTGTCTATAATTTAGGATTGAACCAAAATAGACGTAAATTACACCCGTAAAAACATTTATTTAAGTACAAAATTCCTGTAATGTAGTTCTCAGTCAGGGAATCAAGAGTTCGTTCTCAAACAAAAATTTACGTTTCGTAAAATGTATATTGTTACCATTTGTTTACTCATCACGTGTCCTCTACTTTTCTTTCTGACCTCTCACTTTATCATTAAACGTTTACGCGCAAACTTGACACGTTATTGTATTCTATTAAAAATAAATTCCAACCCAAAAATGGCAACTGACGAAACACGTGTAACTTAAACGGGAGCAGAGAAATTACAAACATTGATTTCACGCTCAATCATTGTTGCAACGTTAGATGCTTTAAAAGATGTTTTGTTTGAGAACGAACTCTTGATTCCCTGACTGAGAACTACATTACAGGAATTTTGTATTTAAATAAATGTTTTTACGGGTGTAATTTACGTCTATTTTGGTTCAATCCTAAAACTTATTTACACGCTTCAAATTTCGCTTAGTTATGTGGGATTTTCACGTTCGTAAGTTCTTGCATGAACCAGATACACGTCTTGCGTTTTTTTCTTTCAATGTGCATGTAACAAATAAACACACCCTTTTCCCTTTACAGTAAGTGTATTTGTGACATTACTACTACATACATCTGCATACCAGAGAGCAACTTAACAAACTACTTTGTATAAAACCGTAAAAGGGGCCTGCATAGTGGACAATCATTAACATATTTTTTTATTGAAAAAACTTAATTATGAGTAGATTTGAACGACACTATTACATATTTGGTCGGCAATATTCTGATGAAAATAAATGAACAATTGTTCAGCCAACATTTTTAATCAGAAAATATGCAAACTGAAGAAGTAAAATAAAGGAGATCATACCGTGGGAAATATCTTCAGAATCAAGCTGTTCATAACAACAAAGTAATTTTAAAATGATTTAAATACCACATATCAATGTTGGCAGTAAAGCGAATGACTAAGATAATTCGAAAATACGTGTAAAAATAAAAAAGTGAACAGCAAATGAATCCATCACAGAGTTGCATAAAAATATGTTAAAGCAAAAACAACAATATGAAGCTGAAAAGACAATACATTTTAAAAATATGAAGGTTTTTAGACCTTACCAATTTTAACATGTCAGTTGATTTGTATAATCATAGAAATACTAAAGAAATTGGACTCGTGCAAAAGTATTGGGATGTAATTCAGAAACAGATGTATGATAGTATTAACGATAAAGATATTGAGTATATCATACAATATGAAATATATACCTGTAAAACGCCATCTCCCCCCCCCAAAAAAAAAAACGTCGCTCGGATGAAAAGATGATACCTTGGCAACATCGGGTTGCCTTGCTGATAATCGATTTATTAAAATTAAAATCAGCTATTTTGATTACAAAAGATTAAAATCTTCTAGAACGAACATAAATATTATTTTGTTAACTTTTATATAAACAGAGTACGATGAGAAAACGTTTGGAAAAAAATAATGTTTAGGAAAGTACTTAGATTAACTTAGAAAAATAACAAGAAAAATACGTGGTTAACATAAACAAATTTTTTTTTCGATACCTAGGGATGAAAATAATAAATTTTGACAAAAAATCGTGATGCAAGATGGCATGTTAAAATATGTGAGATTAATTATGTCACAGTAAGGATTAGTTTTAATATTAACTATCAGAATAAGGAGTTATAATGAGTAGGAGAGAGGAAAGACCGGTAGTGAGAGTTGGAACTTGGAAACACGTCCAAAGTAGCTTAGAAAAGGCTTCCTTTCCACCAGTTTTGAATAACAACAATAAGGGTCCGGAACAAAAGCGTATACTTTATCCCACGATTTATCAATGCACGTGATGTTATGTCATTCGCATCAGAAAAGCAAAACAAACTGGCAGGAAATTTACAGGTAATTCTACATTACGCGATCTAGGCGACCAACTCCCTCTCTTTCCTCGTGTATGTGAAAACACGTTATGCGGCATACAAATATATGTGCGTGATGTTGCCAAGCTATTTAAACACTTTTATTTAAGTAAACGGCGTTTAAATTATAGTGCTAAAATCCTACAACTAGAGCTACTTCCCATAATTACAAAGCTGTTTGAGCGTTGTCTTAAGAAGTGCTTCAAAAACACCCTGGAAACCTTATCAATAAGACTTATATTTAACAAATCAGGTGATACATGACCTCTTCAGTGACATGTAGTATGGTTTCTATTCTTCCTTATCTACAGCAGATGTGCTAATAGTTGTAGGATAAGTGAATATCTCGAGGAAGGCTTCGTTTTAAGTGCAGTTGCTCTTACCACATCAAAGGCCTTTATTTGAGCGTGGCATATGAGGCTACAAAAGATTTTTAGCTATGGTATAGCTGAAAATGTCTTCTCAATTATTAAACCCTTTCTCTCTGATGAGTTCATGAGATTAGTAGTTGATAAGCAACAACCAGCAGCTCACAATATAAATGCTGGAGTCTTTCAGGGGTGGATCATTGGCCAACTCTTTTTCTGATCTGCATCACTAATCACTTGATTCACAACCAAAGATAATTCGTAAATACTTATGCTTATAACGCTATCATCTATGCCACCACTTCACAGGCCGTAAATTACTCTGCGATTCTTTTTTCTCTAATCTTAAGCACGTGGTGCAATTGAGAAAGAGGCGGTTAGTAAATTTTAATGCATCTAAAACCGAGTTGTATTTTTTTTATAATCAACCCTCGGACTCAAGTCTGGCATCCATATAAATGCATACCTTTTGTATTGAGAGGCTCCATATTTTAACAAGCTTGTGGATCTGCGTTTTACTCCTGATTTAAAATGGTTGCCAAATCGTGTGAAAAATGGTGGGAACATTTTACTGCTTTAGTAGATATCTGACGATGCAATTCTCTACTTGTATAAGAGCCGAGTACGTCTGCGTATGGAGTATTGCAGCCACATCTGAGCATAAGCTGCTAGAAGCAGCTCATACTACATTGAGTCCAAATAAGACTTGGTATTCTAGTGGTGGATGCTCTTTTCTACTTCCCGCAATCTCTTTTCAACAGAAGATATGTTGAAAGCGTGTCTTTTCTTTATCGTTATTTTCACTCGCAATATCTTGTCTAAGCTCGTATATATAGTCCATTCACGCAAAACATTAATGAAAAACACCAATTTACTGAAACCACACTCACTCATTTTCACCACTCTTTATCTGTGCTGCAATCTAAACTTAGATTCCATGTTCAAAGCGTTTTACTTTTTAATGCACGCGCGTGGAACACCCTCTGTATCCCTGTCTTTCTAGCTGATTAGAGTATGAGTGCCTACAAACCTTATGTGAACAAATTCTTGATGGGTAAGTAATCCAATTTACCAAATTGGCACTACTAACGATAACTTACATTGCACCATTGACTACTGAACACTCATTAACCCTTATACTCGAGTTTCCTCCAAACCTTTATTAGTAGGAACTCCTTTGTAAAAATATAAATAAAATTCCCGTTGTTGCGGAAGTGTTTGTTGATAATATATTATATGCCCCGTTTATTGAAATGAAGGTACATACATCTGTTTATTATGTGTGTTAATGTATTGTCGTTTCATTGTGAGAACCTTATCTCAGTGTGTGTATTTCAAAATGTTTATATCGTGTGTACATACGTGGAAGAGTGTATATATGTTTCAGAGTGTTTATCTATTTCAGAGTATGTGTAAATATATCGACGATGTGTTTATTGCTGATGACATATGACGTTTTTTTTTACATGGGCGTCACCACTTATCAAGGCCCGGCGACAACTCAGAGATAAGGACTATTGCATGTACAGTAATCAATGGGTCAATATCGTAGTAATCATGATTAATAGAGATGTGATAAATTGAATTAATTAAGGGGGCGGTTTATCAGGCATTTGTTTATTCTGGACTTGAAGACATCCAAGTTGTAGTCAGCTTGAAAACAGGAAAACGGAAGAGCGTTCCACAGCCGTGCAGTTCTAAGAAAGAAGCTTTGTTCATGGAATTTTTATTTAGGCACAGATAAATGTCGGAGAAAATTATTGGCAGTAGTTTCAGCTAGACGGGTGTTTTCCGTGAAAGACTGTCGAGGGGAGACCAGAGATTGGAGCTCAGAGGAACACTTGCCATGGAAATAAAGATAACATAATAACAAGGGAGAGGTATTGATATTGTTAGGGGAGGACATTTTTATTCTGTGAGAGACATTGATAACAGAGGCTAAGACATTTATATTCCTGGTACATCATAACGAATATGATCATATTTTTGTTCATTATTGATGATGGTTGTTGGGACACATAGACTTGAAAGGAGTTATACAAAGTTCATAGAAATAAACATATTATTTTTCATTTTCCAAAGATGACAACGAAGAAAAGTTTACAACTATCAATGATGCTATATTAATTCTATCATCCAGATGATTGATGAATCAGGAACTCAGGCTCTTAAGATTACATTGTCCAATCAACCCCACCTTCACAACCAAGGGGCGTCTATTACCAGTCTGACCGACTCAACTCTGATTCTGACTCTCTTCCCGATCTTCTAACTCTTCTGATTAACTGATTTGAAAGCATCTCAATATTAGGAATTCTATTCTGCGTTTTATTCTCGGGAGAATTCGTCAGGCTTATTCGAAAAGTTATGGTTATCGCACATGCTATTGAATTTTCTAGTCGGCACTACACTCATCCTAATCACCACATGGACTGGCACTTACAGTAGAATTTGCTTCTGCTTCACCCCTTCTCTTCGCATGTTTTATGGGAATAGATAGATATTCTGTTATTGTAGTAAGTTGACTTACTTTCAGCATAGTTTTAGGTACATATGTTATTTTTTGTTTTAAACAAAATTTTCGATATTATGTTTTATTTTATGTATTTATTTATTTAATGTCCATGTTTATTATTATTTTCCAAATAATTTTTTATTGCTATCCTTGAGTAAATTTAAAAATTAAATAAAATAAACCCATACATTCTCATTAATTCGACAGGTATATATATATATATATATATATATATATATATATATATATATATATATATATATTTCAATACATATACAATATAATCTATATATATAACCAAATATCCGAAATTTAGACTAAAACACAAACTAACATATCTAACTAGAATAAGGTTGAAAGTAGGTTAGCTTCCTACAACCAAAAGATATCTACCTATTTCTATAAAACACACAATGACAAGGAGTGAAACTAAGTATTAGTGCGGTGGAAACTAAGAAGCTGATTGGCTAACCATAAAATTAAATAACATGTGAGTATATATAAACGCGCGATAATCACAATTTTTCGTATAAGCCTGACGAATTCTCAAGATAATGAAACATTTAATATTCTGTGTAACTTGATTGCCATTTATGGTTTCATAACTTTCAATATACTCATATATATGTCCTTGTGTTCCAATGTTTTTATTTTAAATTCTACGCAAATATATAAAATCTATGCATAAATAGAATTCGATGTAATAGATAAATGGAATCAATCAAACTAATAAATAATTAAGTCATGTCTGTTTTCTAGCATATAATTAGTACTTTATTAGAATTCTCGTTTTTATATTTTTAAATAGGATCAGCACATGTTACTTTCAATGTCGGAGCAAGAAAAAACTCGATTTTCTAATGTAGAGATTTATTTTCTCTATTGAAATACACTTATTTATAAGTACAATTCTGCTTTTCCTGCTCTACTGGTTAAACTTTCTTTACTATACATCCGTATTTATTTATGTAATGTTTATAACAATGTTTTATGTAATGTTTACTCGTAACCATTTATCTATTATATGAATGTTCTTCTTCAGTGCTGAGAATTTTCACTATTTTGATCAGCTTTTTTGCGAAAGATTTGGTATAAAAATTGTATATATATATATATATATATATATATATATATATATATATTGAATTAGTTTTAGTTTATTTGATGTACTTGGTCAATATTTTACTATTGTATATGAGCGGTATGCATGTTGGTGTAAACAAGGTTATTATATACATATTGCCCTTTTTAATTAAATAAAATGTGTATGTGAGCTCTTTTGATGAATCCGCATAACTTTTATGATATGCTGGCTTTCTATCTCTATCTCTATTTCTCTTTCTGTCTCTTTCTGTCTATTTCTCTCTCTCTCTCTCTCTCTCTATATATATATATATATATATATATATATATATATATATATAAATGTATATATAATAATGTGTTTGTGATCATGCTTCGGTATAAGAATGAATAAAGGAAAATATTCCAAATGAAAAACATACTGATCCGCTTAAACCTTCGTTTTTGCGTTTTATATTTATATGCGCATTCTGTTTTTTGACAATTTTTGGATTCAACCGATTTTCTAAGTTGTTTTTAACGCATGCAAACATGCAGGGGAAAACACGTGAAACGTTTCGTAAACAAAATAACGAGTCCCAATTTTGCATGTATTCGCGCAGCATTTATTTTGAAAAAAAAAAACTATCAACCAAATATTACTGTTTGTTTTTTTTAAATTTCAATTCAAATGCCTGCATTGTGGATATGATGTTTGTAAAAATTTACATTTGAACATATACACACGACATTCAAGGCGGTATAATGGCATTCAGTGTTTGCTATGGCGTTCAGTGTTCTGACTACTGAAATATATGCCATAAAAATAAATTGTAGCAAAAAACATTTACTTTGTCGAAGTACTTTCGTCGTAAGTTAAGTTTCATACAAATTCAGAAAGTGTGCTCATTAAGAGAAATAAATATGGTATATAAAATACAATAGATTTCGGCGGGCAAATTAGGTGACATCCACGGTAAATCAGTACATTTCTTGTGCTATCACACCAAGCCCCTGTTTAGGTCCAGCGACTATCAGCAACTTTCTTTATGAGCAAAATTTCTTTCTTAAATACCAGACTGTAGAACACTATGTATTTCAACTTACTATAAGCTAAAAATAAAAAAAATAAACTAATTATTATTAATCTTATTTTATATACTCAAGTTTAGCCTACTTTCTACACGAATCAACCATTGAAAATTGATCGATTGAATGTCCATAAGACCCTATCTTTTAATTTCTAAAGAGTCGTACTTGGCGACCAGAAATATGCTTGTGCTTCTTCTGAACGAGGATGCAATATATGGATAATGGTAAGGCTTAGAGCATTGCAAAATCGTGTTTATCAAGGCCCGGAGGCCACTAAAGAATAATGGTTTATTAGTGTTAGGCAGACGGAAAGATAACACCATTTTAGTCGTTAATTGCGTAACTTATGCTTGGTAACGCTATTACTAAAGTGGGACCCCAAATATACATCGGTGTGGCTACTCCTGAGATCCTAGCTTGGAATTCAAACTAACTATCCTTATCAATACACAGACTTATTTACATTAGCAATACATCAAACAGTAATTATGACAGCTTTTGTGTGTTAGTTTTGCAAGATAATATAATGACGCAATATCTATAATAATTATTTGATTAAAGATAATTTTGGGCAAGGTGGTAAAGTGTTGATTCGATTTGTTTTTTGATTGACGTGGGTGTTTTGGAGTTACGTAATTGAATTAATCTTACCAACCAGCAAGAATGACAAATAATAGTAGTTTAGATGTAAGACTTAGTTTTACCCTAAACAATTTCAAGCTAGCTTGTGTGTGACTTGCCCGTTGAAAAATGGAATTGAGCGTAGTGACTGGTCAGGCTTTGTTTTAACTTTAAGAGAGAGAGAGAGAGAGAGAGAGAGAGAAAGATATATATATAGAGAGTTTGTAAGTCTGTCCTCGTCAGTCGTTTAATCAGACTCCCCGAAAACTGCAATTTCCGTCAAAATTTCATCAGAGTAATCTGAAAAGGACTATGAATAAAAAAATATAACTGGAGGAATGCCCGGTACATAACACCGAATCGACATTACAAAATAGTGAATGGGAAATTAATGAAGTAGAAAGGGTATAATCGAAGATACGAAAGCACTAGCTCCCACAACGAAAGTTTATTGATAATACAATGGTACTCACATTGCTGTTTTTTTTCTCTCGACTATATTTTTTTTAAACTCATTTTTTTTTTATCGTTATAATATATTCTGATATAAATTATTAACTGTATTTTTAAATACATACTTTTGAAATTCAACCCACGAATTGAGTCCTTTGTTACGGAAGCGAGTGAGTCTTTTGCTTGTTTTGTTTCTTTCTCTTTCACCTCTTGTTGTTAACCATATCGGCCTGTTAAGTCAACCTATTGTTTAGCAGGTTCGGGAACAACTAGAACTTTTCCTCTTTTTTTATTGTTCGTAACGTTTTGAACCTGACTGTTTAAAAACAGGGATCCACCACTCGATGCAGTGGTAACCAAGGAATGCCGGCCAAACAAAGCAGCGTTGTAGGTGGTATTTAATCTTTTGAGAGAAAGGCGCAACAAATATCTATTTACATCAGACATGAAACCAATCATATTCTTGTAAATTGGGTATGAAAACTATGATATTGAATTCCACATGCAAATAGAATAAGGAAAGGCTCTATTTTCCTATTTGTTTTAATTTTAGGGACACTTGACGGAAAATTACTTGGCGCGAAAATTTATACAACGTTTGATGAAATATTTGAAATTAATTTAATTACCTACCATACATTTTAAACTGAAACAATTTCTAGGTTGTAAGAAGTATGTCTGGGCGATATTTACTTGTTATGCAAAAAGTCCTGACACTCGTTATTGTGGATGTTGGTAAACCGAGTTACTGCCATGGACTGCTGACTAAGTATGTTTTGTTGAATCTCTACTCATTCTTTAGCAGAATAAAAGAAAATGCAGGAAAAGTAATGATTAAACTAGCAATATTTACATTACGCAACCGGTTCCGAGATTTCGAGGTAATATCTTTTTTTCTTGTACTGATTTGTCATGGAAGAGTCGTCGTAACTCTGTCTCTGATCCACTGTTATTTTCTCTCAGATGCTAAACTGAACTTCAATCTTGTTTACCAACATCTAATATCACAATTTACATCACTTTTTATATGTGCCCAAAACTAAACGAACATTCCATAAGCAAACTTGTTTTCTGAAACTACTCGTCCGTGAGATACACTATAACAAGACATAATTTCGCATGGCTGATATATGGGTATTTTTTATATCAGAGTTCAGCAGTTTCTGTCGAAGCAGCTTCTTGAATAATAAAATTTTACCTAATGTTCACCATTACGAAACATCACTATGTTTGGATACCAAATACATTAGACTTGTTTACCCTTCTTTCGGAAGTAGAGTCGGCTCCTCGTAAGTGGTGAAGCTCTTGTATAAATGCAAAGTATCTATCAGCTCGCCAGAACAATAATATTTTTATATTGGATAAACAAAATCCTAAAACAAGCAGTTAAATTTGTTAAATCTATGATGAATGTTCGTTTTATGATCGAGGGGGAAGCCGATTTCATTCTGAAGGGCGGATATAATTATACTAACTAGGTGGTTTGTGATTAGGAGGTGTTCACTTTATTGCCATGGGTGTATTTTTATTTGCAAACATCAAATGATTGTATCACATATTACTGTCACGATGATCACATGCGTCACCAAGTGTTATCCTATCAATTGTTCAGCATCACTCTGCTTTAAAAGTGCTGCATCAATTTGGGGATTAACTCTATCAATCATAGTCTAAGGTCATTGGCCGGCCAGCGCTCTTCTACGTTTACATAGAAATCCGCCGATTAGTCAAAGATTTGGGTGGAACATGTATATATTTGTTTTAATAAACAAGCTGAAAATACTTTTCATACAAAACGACGCTGTATTGCTTTCTTATATGCATTATAAATATTTAAGTAAATCGTCGATCTATCCAGTAAGTGAAATACTATATATTTTTTAAAATTTAATACTAAACTTCTTATACATTTAATTCATTCAGACATTGAATTTTACGCCGGACACATTTCCCATGAAATCACATTCACGTTCCATAATAAAGGTAACCCATCCAAAAACCACAAGAGTTGAACAAAGGTTATTCGACTTTATTTACTATTTAATAAAGATTAAATATGGAATGGTAAGGTTGGCACATTGCTTCTCGCAGGTAGTTTACCGAATTAAAAAAAAAACCGAGTCTGGTTCATAATAAAGTGAATGCTTATTTAATTTGAGATCCCCAACCATTTCGGCAATGTGTCTAGTTGCCTTGCCACTTGTAATCAAGCGCTACAGATTTCGAAAAAAAAAACTGTGATTGTTGATTGAGCAATAAATATTGTTTAATTATGCCATCCGATCAGTCTTGAAAAAATGATTGATACCACCTCAAAGGTATACACCTCAAATGTATCTAACATTTCTCAAGACAGATCGAATGACATAATTAAATAATAATCATTCCCATATTTCCCTGTCTGGGTGCGGCACGGATATCAAAATCATAAGTAGCATCTTGTAATTACTAATTAAGGTTTTCAATTGTAAAAAAATGTGAAAGGTCAGTTTTGCCGTCTTCAATTTATAAAGCCTTGTATTCTAAAATCATCTTCTATGCCCATTAGGGTAAGTCGATGTTTAACTTTTTTAAAAAACCTAAACTATTGCAGCAGAGAAATTTGCACAAACTTATAGGGAGCACAAATACAAAAAATAGCCGTTAGATGAGCATTTGATTTTAAAAGTCGTTTACCTTTATATACGGATAAATTCTCGTTTTTTTAAGATTTATGCATGAAATAATTTTATATTTCGCAGTTTTCACCCTAACAAATAGTATGTTTATTTATTTATATGAATTATAGAATGCTGATAGACCTTCATCAGTATAGTATGTTTGGTATAAAACTTTAGCAAGTACTCAAAAATGTATAATCCCATCCACCCGATAAAATGCTTGAATTGAGTTATAACTGTAAAAATAAAGGGTATTTCCATTATCAACGAAAAAGAAGTTTTAATTCTGTTTGGAAAAACAGTTTTAGCATAAAATACTGCACATATTGTTTACTATTAAAAAAAGTGTTCTACGTTTCTGCAAAAAAAATAATAAATAAACACTTGCATTGTAGAAAATATAACTTTGCCTCCACCATGTCAAAATTCTCCTTATATGAATCATTTGAAGAAAAAAAATTCACAGCATAAAACTTTAGCAAGTATTTGTGTATGTCTTACTTCAAGTTTATACACTGCTAGACAGGCTGTAGATGATTATTTTTCTGCCCTTACCACACTGTAAAAATATGTAGGCAAATCCGGTAACTCTTGCCTTCTGCGACTCGTCAATGATTCTCGGAGTTAATCATCAGATAATTATTCAGTAAATGCTTGTTCTGAAACTCCACGTTGGGAAAGATCTATAAAATGTTAAGTTCTAAATGATATATATATATATATTGAAAATTGCCTTTATTTCTTTGGTTCTTCAACTACTCTTGCTCTTCCAGAATAACTAGAAGTGTACAATTTGAGAAATGTTTTTTTTACATAGGAATCACCATTTATCAAGGCTAAGAGACAACTCGACGATAATCGTTAAGAGTCTACAGTAGTCGATTGGACAATATAGTAATTGTGAGTAATGGCAATTCGATAAATTTCTTAACTTAAGTGGAACGGCTCATCAAGAACTTGTTTACGTTTTACTTGAAGACAATCCGATTGTAGTTCACTGTAAAGCAGGAAAACGAAGACAGTTCCTCAAGCGTGTAGTTCTAAGAAATAAGCTTTGTTCATGGAGTCTACGTTTAGGTTTGGCACAGATAAAGGTGGAGAATTATTAATGGTGTTTTCAGCTAGACGCCTGTTTCTTGTGAATGCTTGGCACCAGATGGGGATCAGAACATTGATGATGTAAAGATAGAAGCTTGGTTTTGGATGCATCAAAAGTAATTAGCCACACCTTTACACATTTCTCCACGTGCTCAAGATCAGAGAAGAGAGAACCGGAGTGAACTTGGTCGTTTACGGACAGATGTGCTACCATAGATGATACTGTCATCAGCATAAATGTCTACAAATGATGTAAGAATGTGATGTAGAAGATCATTAATATAGATAAGGAAGAGAGTTGGGTTCAGAATGGACCCCTTAGATTCTCCAGCATTAATACTGTGAGCTTCTGATTTTTGCCCATCAACTCCTACTTTTATGAACCTATCAGAGATAAATTATTTAATTATTGAGAAGATATTTCCAGTTATACAATAGCTGGAGATCTTATGAAGTAATCCTTTATGCCATACACTATCAAAGGACTTTGATATGTCAAGAGCAATTTCCCTAGAAAGATTACCTCCGTTGAGAGATTTGCTAACCCTGTGAGATAAAACGTAACACTCATCTGCTGTAGAAAAACATATTGTGTGTCATTAAGAAGGTTATTTTTGTTGAGATAGTTGATTACTTACTCTATTTAACACAGATTCCAGCAACTTACTCATGACACACAGAATACTTCTTGGCCTGTAGTAAATGGGGGATGAGCGATCACTTGAATTCTTAAATACAGGGCATACTGATGAAATTTTCCAGGGTGATGGGAAGCAACTCTGCTTAATACAACACTTAAACAGTTTTATAAGTATGAGCGCTAGTTCTAAAATTGGAATACCGTCAAGGCTGGTTGCTTTACTTGAATCACGGTTTTGGATTAGCTTGGCAACATCTTGTACAGATATTTGTATATCATATAGCGTGTTTTCTGATACAGGAGACAATATTGGGGGTTTGCTGTCTTGGTCGCAAAAGGTAGAATATGCTGCAAAGTTCTTGGCAAAGAGTTTGGCTCTGTTTGAAACTGACAATATTATCTCAGGCCCATTGATGATAAAGGGGATTGAGCACACGCTTCTGGTAAGGATTCTGTTAGGAATTTGTCAAAACCGGTGGTAACAAGCCGCTGCTCAGCTACTTTTGACTAGCCGGACTGAGCATATAACGCTCTTGCGTCCTTTATTACTTTCTTACAATAGTTGCTGGCAGTCCTGAAAGCGGTTTTTGTCTTCATACATCTATTACGTTGGAGGCAATGGGAAAAGTGATTTCTGTGCGTAATAGCATAAGCACATTCTGGAGAGAAACATTGCTGGCTGTTAGGTTTTTGCTGGGAATTTTTCCTGGGTATGAAACGGTCTATACCTAAAATTAACAATTCCCTTAGGTCTAGAACTATAGATGACACATTCTTTTTAAACATGGAACGCAGATGTAGATCTGATATAAAGGTACGTAAGCTATCCCAGTCAGCCATAGTGTATCGATATACTGTACGATGGAGAGGTACTCATTACACTTTTTACTTTAACAAATAAAACAGAGTGGTCAGAAGATCTAAGAGGATATAGAATGAAACGCAATGTGTGAGAAAAAATGTCTAGGGGACTCGTATAATGCCCGTCAGTGTCGGGAACACGGGAGGGTTCGTGAACAATCTGAGTGAGGTCATAACCAATAGAGAAATCATAACAGAACCTCCCCTCATCATCGGTTTTGTTTGAGTCGGTCAACCATTTCATATTATTAACCTTTAAGTCTCCACAAACGTGAATGTTAGCTGAAGGATAAGCAGAAAGGACTTGGTCAATTGTCTCAGATATGCTTTTAAAGATAGTAACTCCACTGTTGTTGGGTGATAGAGATTAAATATAAGTGCAGCAGTGTGAGCAAGTGCAACTCGGAAGATATAGGGTAAGTTAAGATCTTCTCTGGAGATGTCGATATCACATAGAAAGCCATCTGTAATATAGGCACATATTCCATGCCCATGGCGATCTTGGGGGTCAAGCAGTTAGAGTATATTGTAATTACGAACTCCTCTAGGGAAATCGTATTTCCAATACAAGTTTCCCTTAGAAACATTAGGTCTGGTTTAGTCTTCTGTAATTGTGTTCTAACGCCTGGAAGGTTAGAATGTAGACACTCGATGTTGAAGAAGGAGGCATGGTAGTGAAGGTCTACGATGGAAGTTGGAGATCCAGGTTTAATCGTGTATTTTTCTTGAAACTTGTTCCGATGGAGTTTTGGAATTTGTGGACTAGGTCGTCAGACTTGTTTAGAGCAAGACAGAGAGGGAAACTAAGAGAGCAAGATAAACGAAGACATTCTATTGTGATGTGCATAACTTATATGACTGTTTAGGAGAAGTGAATAAAGTGAAACAAAGATTAGTCAATTTGAAATTAATTATGTTCGCCTAAATAGCGCTATTCGAGTCTTTGACTGCATTCTTGATGGCATTATACGAAAGTGAAAGTTAATCGGTACATCATAGTTATGGATAAAAGTGTATTGTTAGTTGAGTGGGATATTTATCTATTGTCATCAGATAAGTATAGCAATATATATATATATATATATGTATATATATGTGAATATACATTTATATATATACATATATTAATATACATATATATACATACATATATATATATATATATATATATAATGTTGACACTAGATGGACTTGTGTTACGTATATGTCTGCTGGAAATCGTCTAGTTATTAAAATGACAGTTGATACAACTTGGTTTATTTAGGAAATATTCATATACCTACAATGCGGCGGCGAAGGTGGTGATAGAGATAGGTAGCAACATGACAGTCGGTTTCTTGTGTCGTTTGTGCGTGTCTATCTCTCTCTTTCTCTCTCCGTCCGCCTGTCTGGACTTGGTTTACCATTTCACTTTTATGGACTTCTCGACCTGGTAACCCATAAACCATTTGACGGCTATGATTCATATTTTGACCAGCCCGGGTGTTTGCTTTGGTCTAACCCACGACCGATTTACGTCATAGATACCGGTCACTATAATTCCCCGGGATTCGATTGTCCATTTTCGTCGGCCCGGACACGAGTTTATTTCCGTTTGTCTCTCCATAACATTCCTCCATTGGACCAGCCCGAGCGTTTGTTTTGGTCTGACCCACGACCAATTTACGTCATAGATCCCGGTCAATATAATTCCCGGGGATTCGATTGTTCATTTTCGTCGGTCCGGACACGGGTTCATTTTTGTTCCCTCTCGATAACACTTCAACATCAACCCATTAAACCTGTTGTAAAGTTGCTACTTTTTTCACATGTCAATGAACGGTAGAGTAAGATATATATATAATCAGTAAACTGCGTGGAAAATCACTGGCCCTTTGGAATTAAAATCATGAACCCAACACGTATATATAAACTATAACGTACAAGCATAGTGAATATGTAAACATCAATTAATTATGGGCCTACGAAAATGATGAAGATCAATAGAAATTTGATTTGGAAAAACAGCTTTGTTTTGATATATAGGCGTAAGACTCATGAATAAGCAATATTTAACGCAGAAAACGTTTTCAGAAAGTAATAAACGATGCGGCAGAATTAGAAATTTTCTGCTTCCTATCGGCATAAAACATTTAATGTAATAATAAAACACCAATTTAATGTAGCTTATGTATTACACACACGTAGATACACACACACACGCAAGTACACACACACGCACACACACACACACACACACACATATATATATATATATATATATATAGGACGATGCTTATATGTAAGATTCTGAAATGTTCATTGCTGTAATTCTTAATCCATTAATGTGTACACAGCTATGATTACTACACAATGATAATTTAAAACTGCCTAAAATACCTTTATGATAGAAAGCGTCTTGTATCTGTATAATGGATCTCATTTGTAGAGTACAGACATTTGACAGCTTTGTGTGGTAATTCTCATTTCTTGGTAGGAAATGTTGTATTTGTATTTCCCAATTGAATATGTTATTTTCTTGGTACAATTTAACCTTTTGTCGCTATTCTTTTTCTGCATTTTACTGCCGATATCTATTTATTGAGCTAGGTAAATATATAATACGTATATTCAATTATTAAGTAATACATATATATATATATATTCATATAGATATATATACACATATATATACACATATATATATACGTATACACATATACATATATATATACATACATATACATATATGTATATACATATATATGTATGTATATATATATATATATATATATATATATATATATATATATATATATATATAAATGCGCGCAAAGACAAACCTTGAATGTCTTAGTTTTCTCCATACATTGTTTTTAAGGAAAACCTGCAATTCGGATGTTTAAATGAAATATATTAAGTATGAATCCCCATCATTGTTTTTTTATAAGGAGTAGAAGTCATGTACCCTTATGCAACTACATGACGCTAAATACTTCACCAAGTAAAGAGGTTTTCTACTGAAATTGCATGAGGCCAGGAAAGAACGAGAAATAAAATACTCCAATGGTAAAGTGCAACGATAAAAATACTTTTCTCAATTTTTAATAAACTTTGTGTTTATAGGATAAAATAAAGGCGTTAATTTGATGTAATCGAATATTATAGCGATTAAGTGTTGTGCCCAGGAAAGCATCACATTGATTTCTTAGGACCTCGATTCAAGTCAAGTGAAAATTAGCCAGGAAAATATAAATATACACACACGGACATATATATATATATATATATATATATATATATATATATATATATATATACATATACATATATATATTTATATATATATATATATATATATATATATATATATATACATTTATTTTTTTAAAACTGATGGTTGTGTAGTTCCAATGAGAGAAAAAATGTATATTTAAAAGAGTGTATCCATCAACAATTGTGGGGGTTTCAACCTTTTATCATATTTTAAAAAAAAATGTTTTTATAACGCGTTTCATGCTTTGGTGCGCTCTCTTCAAATATTATCCTGAAAAGGATGTTTTTTTTTAAAATGAGAGTTTTAAATGTTATTTTTACATCGGCTGATCCTAAATGTGTTTTTCAGAGTGATGTGTTCTCAGACATTCTCTCCCTAACAGTAATTGTTGGTAGTGCCCAGTCAGAATTAAGATCAAAGAGGAGGCATTTGGTTAATTTTGTGAAGTTTTTTTATGTTTTTTATGACTTTCTTTTCCCATGTATAGCACACACTCCTACACAATCACACACACGCACATATACATACATGCACATATACATATACACACTCATACGCATGCAGGTATATACACATATACACACTTATATGCACAGAAATATATGTAGGAGCATACATATATACATACCCACCTACACACTCGCGCACATACTCACACACATACACCCACTAACATGCCACACACACATTGGTTATTTTTCCCCCCGAATGAAAACACGCATGATTACATGGACTTTATCATTAAAACTTAAGTAAACGCACACACACACAAGTAATATGGAGAATAGGTAGATTATATATATCCAGACATACGCGCATACACAATCACACACATACACATATATGCACCCACGCAAATATACATATATACATACATGCCCGCACATACACACTCACATACATCCGCATACGTATGCCGGCACACACACATACATATACACACATGCATATATATTGAGACATATGCAGGGATCGCACATACGCATACATCCATATACACACATACACACACGAACACATTTACCAACACAGATATATATATGCATACATATATATATATATATATATATATATATATATATATATATATGCATGCACACATATACAGATGCGTATACATCCACCTACCCATATATATATATATATATATATATATATATATATATATATATATATATATATATGGACACACGCACCCACAATCATACACACGTACATATTCATACACCCAAATCTTACATATATATTGGTTGAAGTTTCCTTTCTTTTCTAATCCAAGCATATATTCATACATGTATTCAGTTACCCAAACATAAGTGCACGTACACACACAAATATGATGGAGGATGGATAACAAATGATATATATACACACACGTATACGCAATCACATACATACACGCATACATACACATACACACAGATATATATATATATATATACATACACACATATGTGTGTACAGACACATACACACGTATAATTTCTAATTGTTCGTTTAGTTTAGGGAGATGGCATTATTTTGTATAAGGATGTGCACGGCCGTGAAAGTGTGCGCGTTCTTTAAGAAATCCAAATTGAGGATATCATTGAACAACTCAGAACACAACGAGAATGCCTTAGATACTTTAGAAGACCGTACAGACAGAATAAATTACTAAAAACCAAGAATCAGAATCTCCAAAACTGGAACATCCTCCTTAAACAAAGAAAACATGCTTTTTACCATGCAGTCAAATGCAGCGACACCGCGGCAATGTATAGGGCATTTCTAATGATGGAGGGCCAATTCATTCCATATAAATTCCGGGGTAAAATTACACCACAAGATACAGAGAAACAAGTGAAACTTAAAAAAAAACATAATATTTCAAAACTTCACGCCGAAATTGGCATACAGGAAGACAAGAAAGTACACTCTACAGAGATATACACGGAAATCGTCAATAACATTTTTGAAAAAAGCAAGGAACTTTGCCCTAAGAAAACACACCAACCCCTTTTGGAACTCTGGGAATCTGAATGCAAAAAAAGACGAGGAAACATCCACGGAAATCATTGAACAGAAAACAACCTGGCTAAAAAACCTATAATACAAGGAAAGAAGTAAACAATCGACAAACACCTACAAGAACAACCAGTGTAAAACCGCCCTTACACGATATCCACAAACACAGTGATCACATAACAAAGGTAAGAAACGAAACATACACCATACACAAACACATCCACTCAACAGATACAACTACACAAAAAGTAGCAACCACAATATATCCACATCATATACATATTCCCAACAACAAACCCAGCCAAAACGCACACGAATAACACCTCAAAATTACACAAGAATCACCGCCCTTAACAAACACAACACACCAGACAACATACCACACAATACGTCTCCACAAAAATACCCCCATAAATACAATCCTTAGCAATACAAACGAAACTACTACCACCCACATCAGCAAACACAATCAAAAGTCCATTTCCACGGATGCTACATCGCTAACACAAACAAGAAAAATACCTTTACTAAACAACCCATACCAAAATATCCCCAAAATGTAAAACAGCTACAACAGACATCACATAATTCAAAACAATGTCTACAACACTCACCCCTTCATATTCCACACAAAGAAGCAAACCCCAAGGCACCTCTACCATCAACGGAAACAATTAGAATATCCTATGCAACACCAATCCCAACAAACAAACCTACCCTTCAACAACCCCCGACAACACAACCCTATACAACAATACATCTATGCTCAACAGCAATACTAATTCCAACTGAAACACAACTATCCAACACAAACAACATATAATGACAACCCATTAATTATTTATCACTCAACCCTCACAATAATGCACACAACATTTATTTTACAAGGATACATCACATCACCCTGAAACACACAACTTCTCAAAACAAGGAAACAAACAACTCCCACCATTTTTTGTAAACCCCCACGGAACAACACTTCCAGCTTAGAAAAAATTAAACCTAAAATAACTAATTCATCCACATACACCTTATCAGAGAACGAAACAGAAATACGTCAAGGCAGGGTTGATGCCAGACCGTCTGTACGACAGTCAAAACTCTTAACCACTATGTTATCGACGGCTGCTGTAATAGTCATGAGTTTAACGATGTTTTGACATCGTCCAAACTACCTAAGCTCGATTTGTTTACCCAAAGATCGCCGCTTATACGCTAATGGTAATTCGTGTATCTCTTCTCAATACGGTTTAATAATAATTATCAAGCCTCTTAAATAATGTTGAAGGATTACCATTGCCTAAACAGTATAAACAGTGACTCGAATATAAAATAAAAAGGCAATCAAAAAATAAAAAGCAATCCACTGACGTTCATGCAATGTTCACGACTTCTGTCGACCGTGCATTTTTGAATATATAATGTCAGCGCTCGAATTGTGCATTTATTTCTTTATCAATGGCTTTCATTCCCGTGGCTATTGTTTCGTTGCCTGGGAATAAAGTCTTAATAAATAGAGCTGTGACTCGGTCCGAATCTCCCGACCAACACGTTCTCTTATAACATATATTTATGTTTGCGTATGCGTGAACCACTAGTGCACTTACATTTGTTAAGGGTTCACGGCTCCATCCAGCAAGTTCTTTTCATCCCATATAACAGCTGAGCAGACGGGGCGGTCTGAGGCTGTTTTGTTTATGAAAATTAACAATTGGCGGTTCAAAAACAATAGCTGATATTTAATTATATATTTACACACACATACATACACACACATACACCCATACACACACACACACACACATATATATATATATATATATATATATATATATATATATATATATATATATATATATATATGAGCAAACAGTTAATGAACAGTTTTATATCTGGCTGAGATAATTTTATAAATATTAATGCTTTAATATTTATAATTTACTTTAATTTTACCATCTTGGATCATTTTGGTGAATTCAATTGTAATTTTCATTTTATATATATACTAGCAGGGGTGCCCGGCGTTGCTCTGGTGTTTGGAGGTGTATGCTGTGCAAAAAAAGCAAAAAAACAAAAAAAAAATGGTTAATTTTTTAAAACTTTGACCCCTATTATGACCCCTTAAAATTTATTGTTTCGGGCTCAAATCACTTTATTAAGTTAGATACAGGTTCAAGGAACCTATATCTAAAATTTCAAGTGCCTAGACCCAAAATTGTCGGAGAAGTTTGGTAGAGTTCTTAAAGGTCAAATCGTTGAAATCTGACCACTTAACAGCCAAATTTCTGGCTGACACCCGTCACATCGATTTTCCCAAATCTCAGTACGCGGTATTTAAAATTTCGAGTCTATAGACTAAAAATTGACAGAGTTATTGCGTAGGGAAATGTACACAGACAGACAGACACACAGACACACAGACAGACAGCCAGACACGTTCACTTTTATATATATACATGCATATATATATATATATATATATATATATATATATATATATATATATATATATATATATATATATAAAGTAAACACACATGAAACAGTTTATTTAAATGAACTTATAATTTAAAAAAAATCAACAATAAATCGCCATAAATTTAATAAGTAATACTTTGTTGACATTCCGGGTTCTGTTTGTAATTGTAGGACCTTTATAGGCATGGTATTGATAAGTTGACAAAGATTATGTGCAGATATTTTGTTGTCATGTCTTACGCAATAATTCTAAAAGTTCAGATTCAGAGAATGTCTTTCCTTTTTTATGCAAGTTCTGGTCTAATATGCACCAAAGGTTTTCTATTGTGTTCATATCCGGAGTATGGAGACTCTCTACATATTCATACCCTTCCACTTCTGTGATATGATTCATATCCTGACTCATCGGAGAAAATAACATTGGTTCGAATGTCATAGGTCTCTCCAACATAGAACGAACTCAATCTTTTCGGCGCTCGATATTGGCAGGCCGAAAAATTTCCTTCTCGTAGTAATACCATGCTACAGTTTGTGAATATCCGTGATAGATGTTCTGTGACAGACACCAGCTTGGGTTGCAATATCAAAGGATTCATATCGAAGATTTTCTTCAACATTTCTTATTTTTTATACGCGAAGTTCTTAAAGCGAATCCAAAGCGGTCTGCATGATGTTTTGCGCATTCTTCGTCCTCTCGTGTGAATTATACGATCAGAATATTAACAGAAAAACGATTTCCTACGAGTTTGCGTTGAAAAAGCTAACCTTCCTATTTACATACAAGTCTTACTCGCAGTAATTCTGATAGGTGTGATGCTTGTTTGGACTGTAGCATTCTTAAATATTTTTCGCTGCAATTTTAATTAGATAATCTAAATTATTTCAGTAATATTTTGATATGTACATATGGATAATAATATCTCAATCTAAGGAAAAAATTCAAAATATTTCCATTCATATCTGACGTTACAATATATATATATATATATATATATATATATATATATACATATATATATATAAGACAAAATACTATTTAGTAGAGATTTAATGAAGTTGTTATAAATAGAGTACTGAAAAAAGAAAGTAGATATCGTTACGTATCAATTTTCTACTAAGTCTATAAATTACTCCATTGGGAGTTTAATATTATGTTAAACTTGATTTCCTCTCCGGATCGAAGAAAATAGAGACTCACACGATTTTAGAAACTTAAAGGACTCTTGAAAAATTGGTAATTGTAAGCAAATAGCTACCTTTGCTAAATGATACACGTAGATGATCAAAGCCAATTTCCCTTTTTAAAAATCGCAAATATCTAGTTAAATAAAATCAAAACACATCAATACAATAGTAAGTTATCCGCTTGGAACAATGTTTGAAATATTTGCCTGTGCGTGAACAAATCGTCCATCTATTTGTGACAGCTTACAAAATGAAGGCGAATAGAGTTCATTTTGAAATATCTAAGATACATTAAGCAACATTCGATTCATTTTTTACAAGCTAGTGTGACGTGTTCGCTTGTTATAAGTGTATGCTCTGAGTGGTCAATTTTAATGTGTGTGTTTTGAGAGATCAATTTAAGTGTGTGGTTTTAAAGATTAATTTAGTGTGACGGGGTCGCTTGTTATATGTGTGTGTGTTTTGTGAGATCAATTTAAACCCCATTGCCCCCGATACTGGCCAATGCATACATAGACTACTTTGAGGAAATTGCATTAGGACCATAACCACTAAAACGTACAATATGGTTGCGATATGTAGATGACACATTCATACTCTGGCTCCATCAGGGCGATGTTCGAAGGTCACTAGACCATGTGAACTTGATCCGTCCAATTATACAGTTCATGAATAAAAAAGAAGATAACAATAAATTATCGTTCCTAGATCTGCTTATAACTCGCACAGGTAAGAGGTTCATGTAATCTGTATACAGAAAGCCAGCTTTCACTGAACAGTATCTAAACTTCAACTCACAGCATCCATATAATGTAAGGAAAGGCATTGTCTGTTGCCTACATTACAGAGCCAAATAAAAATGTAGTAGCATCAGTGCATATCAAGATTAGTTTAAGAGAAACCCTCCACCGAAACAACTATCCAGAGAACGTGACATCAGCTCCAAGAAATATGTACCAAACACAAAAAAGTACACCACTCAGAAACTAACCACTGTTTGTATACTATATAAGAAGGGCTTGTCTGAAAAATTTAAACGAACGTGTAATCCATATGATATCAGGACATTCTTCAATAGTGATTGATCTCTCCGGAAACACTCATGACTAAACACTGTGTATATGAAATCCCATGTAAATTTGGAAAACTATACAAAGGTGAAACGCGTTATCCATTGCGGTACGAGTAGAAGATCATCGAAAAGCCATAGTACGTTGAGAAACTTAAAAGTCAGTCATAGTTGCTGTTTAGTTTGCAGGTTGAAACAAGTAACGTAGAAAGCAATACAAATGACCACTCAACAAACAAAGGTAGATCAAATAAGAAGTGTATTAGGAAAATGAATATTTACAGGGTATTAACATAATAGTGTCAAATAAGAGAGTCTTTGTTGGAGAAACATATCTGCTCTCGGCGACCTTAGGTGGCTTCTGGTGAACGCCCACTCAGACTAACTGAGTCTTCCTATTTATGTGTAACTACTATCCACATATGCAAATAAATGTGTGCCACCACAACAGTTGCCAATATCTGGAAGGAAAATTCTAATCGGCTACCATTATGGACCGAAGTAAAATTTATAGACCGTGGACCTAACTGGCTCTTATATAGGTAGCGAATTCCATCAGAAAGTAGATATATACTTAATCGATAGAAGGATCACATAATTTTTCCAAAGAACTTGCCAACGGATTTCATGTACGTGTTTCATTTCAGATCATGAATAATGGTCAAACCCAGAAGCTTGTCAAAACATGGATCCTCCCTAGACGAGAGCCATTCATTACAATTGATGCAAAATCGGGATCAGGGTATTAATGATGTACAGATTGAAGCTTGGTTTTAATTGCATTTAAAGTAACCAGCCACTTTATTCTTCCGAGAAGAGAGAATCAGAGAGAACTTGGTCGTTTACAGCTTTGATGTGCTGTCATAGATGTTAGTGTCGTCTGCATAAATGTCTTCGACTGGTCTAAAGATCTGATTTGGGAGATCATCGATATAGTCTCTAACATCAATACTATGATTGCTGCCAATCAACCACTACTCTCATGAACTTATCAGAGAGAAATTATATAATAATTTAAAAGACATCTCCAGTTATACCATTGCTGGAGATCTTCTGAAGTAGCCCTTCATGCTTTTAACTATTTTGACCTATTAATGTTTTTTGATGTCTCAAAAACAATTGCCCTAGAAAGCAAGACCCCGTGGATGACCGTTTACCTGAATTCATAAATACAGGTCCTACCGATAAGATTTTCCAGGGTGTTGGGAAGCAATTCTCTTTTCGACAACGCTTAAATAGTTTTGTCAGTATGGAAGCTAGTTATTGAAGCTTTTTCAGCACGTACATTAGAAATGCCGTCAGGGCCATTTGCATTACTGAAATCAAGGTATTTGATTAGGTTATCAACATCACACACAGATAGTTGCATATCGTATAGCGTGTTATCTGATACAGGAGGAAATACGGGGCTTGACCACCTTGGGCGCATAGATTGGAATTCGCTGCAAAGTTCTTGTCAAAGAGTTTTGTTTTGTGTGATTCTGACGAGATTATCCCAGATTTATTTATTATAGTTGGAATAGAGCAAACACTTCTGTTCAGGATCCTGTTAACTATTTGCCAAAACTTAGTGATGTTATCTTTACTTTATTCATCTTACAGATGAGGTGGGGGTCTTTGGTCAGTCAGCTTTATTTGCTTATCTTCTCTGTCTCCTAGATCTTCACTCTGTTCTCTGCTGGAGCGGAAAAATCTACAATTTATGAGGCTTATTTATTCTATTTATTCTATTTTGACATCAACATTGGTTTATTTGTCCATGCCCTAGATATTTATCCATGCCCTAGATATTTTGTGAATTTCATTTTCAAGTATTGCTGCCGGTTTGTGCTCCAACTATAGATTCCGGTGTTCAAGTATCAGTTTTCTGCAAAATTCCCAGTGCACTGCCTTCCCCACTTCCTTATTTTTATTCTATATTTAGGATAGTCTGTTGCATTCCACTACTATGTAATGGCCTCGTTTTTTTGTTTTGTTTGATGTTTCTCCACAGATTATGTCTATTGTTAGCCATAACAGCTACAGATATAGTCTCGTTTTTAGTATTTTTCGAACTTATCAGTACAACATTCCCGAACTCGATTTGCGAACCAGGATTCACTTGCGTGTGAGGCTAGTATTCTCTAACCTGAATCATTGCACCATGCACAAGAAATTCACTAATACATATTCAGAAAACTGCGCACAAACGTAGAGTGTATAACATACTAACTTTCCAACATGGAATATAGTCGTCTTAGAACCCATTTTGTGTAAGACAAGAAGAATTTTACAATCGTAAACAAACTTACACAGTGCGCAAATGTGTATAAAATGTGTTTAAATGTGTAATGATATATATATATATATATATATACATATATATATATATATATATATATATATATATATATATATATATATATATATATATAAACCACGTCGCAGATAACACAATCGATTGTAACCGCAAACCGAGAGATTTATCCAAGAGAACATTAATAGAATATATCGGGACTCGATTGTATGTCGCAATCATTCCCATTCACTGCTACGTGGGCGCCACATAATGAAAATTAATTAACACAGATTAAGAAAATATAGTTACTTTTTTTCAATAAAGGTTGTTGTCATCTAGTTTTCAAGAACCTTTGTCGATTTATGTCATCAGAGTTTTTTTTTCTTTCCATCATGTGTGTTGATTTTTGACTTAAACCAACCTGCAAAAACATAAAGTCTAATGTGAGCAGGCAGCTCGCTCCTAGACTATACTATATCCCCTGCTGGACAGGCTCCGAAATAGTAGTTCCTTAATATCGGCTTTGTGTAGAAAACTGATAACAACTAAACTGACGACAAAGAAAAACAACAGCAATAATAATAATAATAATAATAATAATAATAATAACAACAACAACAACAACAACAATAATAATAATAATAATAATAATAATAATAATAATAATGATGATGATGATGATGATGAGTATTCTTAAATAATAATAAAAGTTACCATGACTGTCTTGGCTGGCACCAGAATAAATAGAATAGTTGTGACGCGCTAACAACCGTGGAAAGCACAAATAGGGGAGAACACTAATCTACTCGCCAACTAAAAGCGAGCAAAGAATGACTGAAATCTTGGAAATCTATATTTACCTAAATCCCGAAATAACAGTGTCGCTTTTTAGTTAGCAATAAATGATAAGCAGTTGTTGTATATGTACGAGAGTTTAAAAAACGAGCTTTACTAAAAAGAAACAGAAAAAACAATTAAGATTTGAAAGAGAAAAGCAACCGGCTCTACCAATATAGTTTAGTAGTTGCCATGCCAGATACATATGAAGTACTTCATATATTGAAAAGCTAGGTTCGCACGCATGAAATTAAAACGTAAAAAAAACCATGGCAAAACAAAAATATATAAAACTTGGATGAAAATACTATTGGAAACACTAATCAAGGAAGCAGGCCAAAATCCTTAATAAAATGACCTAGAACAGAGAATTGTGGGAATAATAAAATGCGGTGTACACCGGAATACTCAATACTTAACCCTAAAAACTAAAACAACATATAGCAAAATAAAATGAATGATTTGACTAAGAGGGATTCCGAGGAAGAGTAAAAAACCAAGGCGTTTAAGATGCATGAAAAACAATTTTATCGAGGCGTGAAATCACAAGAACGAAGCAGTAGGACTAAAACTGAAACTGTAGCCAAATATGAGAACAGATTCCAAACTACAAGAGGAATGGAGAATGGCTGAAGGACATTAAAACTTAAATCGAAGACACTGAAGATTAGAGAAAAGAGAAATTACTAAAAATAAAACAAAAAAACGCTAAAGATGACTAAGGAAAATTGAAACTGGAAAGCACTAGGTCATTCGCAGATGCATATTAAGCAAATAGTTCACAATACTAGATGATATTTTGTTGACAACAAGGCTTATGCAGAATTTTAAATTTTGATTTCCAATTATGTATTTTCAAATAAATCCTCGATATAATACCTTGCCTTTATATATCATTTTACAGTGCGTTTTTCGCATCATCTAATCGTATTGATTACCATCGTTTTAAAACATTATGTATTCTGTTGGAAAACATATTTGAACCATTAATAATGATGCTAAAGGATCAGATGTTGGAAATTACAGACTGATTGGATGCTTTTATTTATTTTTAACGAATTGAAATATATATTCAGTACAAAATATATACAACCACCCTTACTTGTTGAGAAAAAAAGGCTGTGCAAAATGGGTTTCGCGAAAATAAGCTATCGATTAATAAAGCCCTTTTAAAGAATTAAAACAGAAAAGAACTAACTGGAATGAACCATGCATAGATTCGAAAAATGCTTATGATATTATGCTGCATTCTTGCGTACTCAGGCCATTTAAAATGGTAGGGTTGGCTGAAAATATAATCGAGTACATAAGGAATGTATGAGTAGATGGAAAACTGAACTTTTTACAGAAAGCTATTTGGGACAGTAAACATGAGACGAGGTTTTATTTTTCGCGACTTCCCTTCAGAATAGCATTCGTACAATTGACACATGTACTAAGAAAGACAAAGATCTGTCTCTAATTATAGAGGAGCGGGCCAAAGATTAGTCCAATGCTCTTTCCGGACGATCGGAAATTGTTTGGCGAAAGAAAACAGAAAATGTATTCATTTATTCAAACTTAACAGTATAAAGATAAAGTTTGGTCTCTACAATTTCCAACGGTGAAGTAGTTACTCCTGAAGGAGAAAAACAGCCCGGAAAATCACCATTTTACCAAATTATGAACAATAGGGAGATTTTGCTGGAACTTGATCCAGAGCTATGCAATGAAGTAAAAGAGAAAGTGATTGAAATCCATATAAAGACAGTAAAACTGCTCGTGAATTTTTTTTTTTTTTTTTTTTTTACAAAGGCATCACCACATTATCAAGACCCAGAGGCCACTCAAGGATAAGGGTTAAAGAGTGTACAGTAGAAGTTGGTCAATATAGTAATCATTAGTAATGAAAATTTGGTAAATTTAATAACTTATATGGAACGGCTCATCAAGAACTTATTTACTTTAGACTTGAACAAAACCATATTGTAGTCAGCCGGAAAGCAGGAAAACGGAAGACAATTCCACAGGCGTGCAGTTCTAAGAAAGAAGCTTTGTTCATGGAATCTACGTTTAGGTTTAGGCACAGATAAAGAGTGGGGAAATTATTGATAGTGTTTACAGCTAGACGAGTGTTTCTTGTGAAAGTTTGGCGAGGGGGGACCATAGATTGAAGCTCATTCGAACACTTTCCATGAAAATAACGATACATCAGAGACAAACTCGCAACATCTCTTCTGTGAGATAGAGGTTGCAAGGAGGAGAAAAGGACATCTCCTAGGAGGCTACGAAGTCTATTTTGAACTCTATCAAGGCAGGACAAGTCCTTTCTAGCAGCTCCTGCCCAGATGTGGCAACAGTATTCCATCCTTGGACGTACCTGGCTCTTATATAGATAGAGAATAGCATCAGCAGTGAGATATCTACTGGATCGATAGAAAGATCCCACCATGTTTCCAGCGGCCTTGGCAACAGATTTGATATACGTGTTCCATTTAAGATCAGGAGTAATGGCCAAGCCCAGAAGCTTGTCAAAACTTGAGGCCTCCTGAAGACGAGAGCCATTCATTTCAATTGATGACAAATGTGGATTAGAATGTTGATGATGTAAAGAGAGAAGCTTGGTTTTAGATGCATTAAAAGTAACCAGCCACTCCTTTCCCCATTGTACTACGTGCTCAAGATCAGAGAAGAGAGAATTGGAGAGAACTTGCTCGTTTACTGTCTTAGATGTGGTACCATAAATGGTAGTGTCGTCAGCATAAATGTCTACAAATGATGTAAGGATATGATTTGGAAGATCATTAATGTAGATCAGGAAAAGAGTTGGGCCCAGGATGGATCCCTGAGGGACACCGGCATTAATACTGTGAGCTTCTGATTTTTGCCCAACAACTACTACTCTTATGAACCTATCAGAAAGAAATGATTTAATAATTGAGAAGACTTTTCCAGCTATACCATAGCTAGCGATCTTATGAAGTAAACCTTTATGCCATACCCTATCAAAGGCTTTAGATATGTCAAGAGCAATTGCCCTAGAAAGATTGCCACCGTCGAGAGATTTGCTAATCCTATACGATATAACTGTAAGGACATCTGCTGTAGATCTAGCAGAACGGAAACCATATTGAGTGTCACTAAGAAGGTTATTTTTCTTGAGATGTTTGAGTACTTCTGTATTTAATACAGATTCTAGCAACTTACTCATGACGCACAGGAGACTTATTGGCCTGTACTGAGAGGGGGATGAGCGATCACCTGAATTCTCAAATACAGGGCATACTGATGAGATTTTCCAGGGAGATGGGAAACTATTCTCCTTAAGACAACGTTTAAATAGTTTTGTAAGTATGGGTGCTAGTTTAGTTTGAAGTTTTTTGAGTACTATAATTGGAATACCATCAGGGCCAGTTGCTTTACTGGAATCAAGGTTTTTGATTAGCTTGGCAACATCACGTACAGATATACGTATATCACATAGCGTGTTTTCTGATACAAGAGGAAATATTGGGGGTTAGCGGTCTTGGTCGCAAAGGGTAGAATTAGCTGCAAAGTTCTTGACAAAGAGTTTGGCTTTGTCTGATGCTGACGAGATTACCTCAGGTCCATTGATAATAGTTGGGATGGAGCACACGCTTCTGTTCAGGATTCTGTTTGCTATTTGCCAAAACTGGTGGGAACCAAGCCGCTGCTCAGCTACTTTGGACTTAACAGATTGAGCATACAACACTCTTGCGTTCCTTATTACTTTCTTACAATGGTTGCTGGCAGTCCTGAAAACGGCTTTAGTTTCCATACATTTATTACGTTTGAAGCAGTGGAAAAATTGGTTTCTGTGCGCAATGGCAGCAGCACATTCTGGAGAGAACCATGGCTGGCTGTTAGGTTTTTGCTGAAACTTTTTAGAGGGTATGAAATGGTCAATACCTACAATTAACCATTCAGTTAGGTCTAATACTATAGAGGACACATCCTTTTTAAACATGGAATGCAGAGGTAGATCAGATATAAATGTACGGAAGCTATCCCAGTCAGCCTTAGTGTATCGATATACTGTACGATGAAGAGGTACGTCTGGGGACTTATTACATTTCATTTTTATCTTAATTGATACAACAGAGTGGTCGGAAGATCCAAGAGGCGACAGAACAGAAACTGAACATAGTTCAGGGCAAGTTGTGAGAAAAAGGTCTAGTAGGCTCGCATACTGGCCGTCATTATCGGGCACACGGGTAGGTTCCTGAACAATCTGAGTGAGGTCATAGGCAATGGAGAAATCATGACAGAACCTCCCCTCATCATCGGTCTTGTTTGAGTGGGTCAACCATTCGACGTTGTGAACATTGAAGTCTCCACATACCTGAATGTTAGCTGAAGGATAAGTAGAAAGGACTTGGTCAATTTTCTAAGATATGCTTTGAAAGATAGTAACTCCGCTGTTGTGGGGGCGATAGAGAGTAAATATAAATGCAGTAGTGTGAGCTAAAGCAACCCGGAAGCACATATAGGGTAAGTTAGGATCTTCCCTGGAGATGTCCCTCCCACATGGAAAGCTATCTTTAATATAGGCACATATTCCATGCCCATGGCGATCTTGGGGGTCAGATTTAGAAGTTAAGTTAGAGTATCCTGTAATTGCAAACTCATCAAGGGAAATAGCCTGTCCAATGCCAGTTTCACTTAAAAATAAAAGGTCTGGTTTAGTCTCCTGTAATTGGGTTTCAACCTCTGGAAGGTTAGAACGTAGACCCCTGATGTTGGAGAAGGAGACATGGTAGTAGGGGTCTACGTTGGAAGTTGGAGAACCGGGTTTAATCGTGTATTTTTTCTTGAAACTTGTCATGATGAAATTTTGGAATTTGTGGACTAGGTCGACAGATTTACTTAGAGCAGGACAGAGAGGGGAAACTAAGAGAGAAAAAGAAACGAAGAATTTTTTTTGTACCACATGATAAGGTACAGCCGTAACAATTACCCACTAGTATGGCATCGAGAGGCCCCACCAGAAGCTACTGCATGGTCCAGATTCCATTCACCAAATGGCAATACAGCAGCCCCAGTACTTTGCACCTGCTGATAGGACAGCCTCCTTAGTGGTTAATCCAAGGTTCGGGTCCCTGACTATCAGGCGGATAACGTCAGCCCAGACAAAACGTTTACCTCCAGCACCGTTACTAGTGACATGGCTACAAGGATAGACATAGAAACAGAAAATTTCCACCAACCGTGCCAACTGTTCGCGCAAAAATACTGCCAACCTAGAAAACAGCTTTTTCTTTCCCTTTGTCAGAAAAATCACTCATTTAAAAAATGAGGACTGAGGGACAAATAAGAAGAAGCGAGAGTAACAGGAGCTGCCGATAACGCATCCACAATGTGTTTTCTTCTCTCCATTAAAAAAAATAAAATAAATAAAAATAACTATTAAGTATTGTATTTAATAAAAGTCCAACGGACATGTTTATGGGAAAGTATGGTGATAGATTCCCCTCCCACGAACTAAAAATGAGTACAATTAGGTAATCTATTTTTGCAATCAACTCGGTAGATAAGTAAACATTTATGGACGAGGAAAAAAAATTAAAGCTAGCATTTAATACAACAGAAATACATAAATTAAATACTGAAATAAAATGTAGTTATTAATATTTGAATCTTAAAATAAAAAGTGCGAATTAGTAGAGAAATCACTTATCACAGCAACGCATTCCGTCTCCAAACTAGTGAAGAATTTAACTTTTAATAGCGTTCAGAAGATTTTTTTTTTAAATTAACTGTTAAGAGAAAGCGTGATTTTATTCTGAACTTTAACTAATCACGTTTTAAGCAACTTATGATATAAAACAAAATCGGATGGGGGGATGGGTTCTTCCGAAGTTAGTTGGTGACGTTATAAGTAATTGCGAGATAAGATGGGAGCCAGAAATTAGGGGTGGGGGACTGAAAATGATAATATAATGGATTGATTATACAATATTTAAGATCAACTTGGTAGATAAACATTTATGGACGAGAAAAAAAATTAAAGCTAGCATTTAATACAACATAAATACATAAATTAAATACTGAAATAAAATGTAGTTATTAATATTTGAATCTTAAAATAAAAAGTGCGAATTAGTAGAGAAAATCACTTATCACAACAACTCATTCCGTCTCCAAACTAGTGAAGAATTTAACTTTTAATAGCGTTCAGAAGATTTTTTTTTTAAATTAACCATTAAGAGAAAGCGTGATTTTATTCTGAACTTTAACTAATCACGTTTTAAGCAACTTATGATATAAAACAAAATCGGATGGGGGGATGGGTTCTTCCGAAGTTAGTTGGTGACGTTATAAGTAATTGCGAGATAAGATGGGAGCCAGAAATTAGGGGTGGGGGACTGAAAATGATAATATAATGGATTGATTATACAATATTTAAGATCAACTTGGTAGATAAACATTTATGGACGAGAAAAAAAATTAAAGCTAGCATTAAATACAACAGAAATACATAAATTAAATCTTTACTGAATCGTGAGAAACTTGTTCACAACCATTAATTCATGGGGGGGTAGCTTTAGATCGATAGAGTGTAGTTTTCTAGGATCGATACATGCGTAAGAGCTGGATGAAGACACATAGAACTTGTTAGTCAAGTATTGAGCACTTTACCCATATTCCTATATAATCAGCTTGCACGTCACAATGAAGAAATACGAAAAACTGTAGATTGGGGCTGAAGAATCTTGCGGCAGGCGATTACTTGGCAAGCTGTCCTGTAGTGTTACTTACAGCAGTGCCGAAGAAAAAGCTAGATGAAGAATCATTGGACGATAATTCATCCGAGAAAAGTATCGAAGCAGAAAAATCTTCAATTTCTAAGAATGAAACTTCAGAGTCATTTTTTTTACATAGGCATCACCACATTATCAAGGCCCAGAGGCCACTCAAGGATAAGAGTTAAAGAGTGTACAGTAGAAATTGGACATTATAGTAATCATTAGTAATGAAAATTTGGTAAAGTTGATAACTGATATGGAACGGCTCATCAAGAATTTATTTACGTTAGACTTGAAAACAACCATATTGTAGTCAGCCGGAAAGCAGGAAAACGGAAGACAATTCCACAGGCGTGCAGTTCTAAGGAAAAAGCTTTGTTCATGGATACTACGTTTAGGTTTAGGCACAGATAAAGAGTGGGGGAATTATTGATAGTGTTTACAGCTAGACGAGTGTTTCTTGTGAAAGTTTGGCGAGGGGGGACCATAGATTGAAGCTCATTCGAACACTTTCCATGAAAATAACGATACATCAGAGACAAACTCGCAACATCTCTTCTGTGAGATTAAGGTTGCAAGGAAGAGAAAAGGACATCTCCTAGGAGGCTACGAAGTCTATTTTGAACTCTATCAAGGCAGGCCAAGTCCTTTCTAGCAGCTCCTGCCCAGATGTGGCAACAGTATTCCATCCTTGGACGTACCTGGCTCTTATATAGATAGAGAATAGCATCAGCAGTGAGATATCTACCGGATCGATAGAAAGATCCCACCATTTTTCCAGCGGCCTTGGCAACAGATTTAGTGTACGTGTTCCATTTAAGATCAGGAGTAATGGTCAAGCCAAAAGTTTGTCAAAACTTGAGGCCTCCTGAAGGCGAGAACCATTCATTTCAATTGATGTCAGATGTGGATCAGAATGTTGATGATGTAAAGAGAGAAGCTTGGTGTTAGATGCATTAAAAGTAACCAGCCATTCTTTACCCCATTGTACTACGTGCTCAAGATCAGAGGAGAGAGAATTGGAGAGAACTTGGTCGTTTACCGTCTTAGATGTGCTACCATAAATGGTAGTGTCGTCAGCATAGATGTCTACAAATGATGTAAGGATGTGATTTGGAAGATCATTAATGTAGATCAGGAAAAGAGTTGGGCCCAGGATGGACCCCTGAGGGATACCGGCATTGATACTGTGAGCTTCTGATTTTTGCCCCTCAACTACTACTCTTATGAACCTATCAGAAAGAAATGATTTAATAATTGAGAAGACATTTCCAGCTATACCATAGCTAGAGATCTTATGAAGTAAACCTTTATGCCATACCCTATCAAAGGCTTTAGATATGTCAAGAGCAATTGCCCTAGACAGGTTGCCTCCGTCGAGAGATTTGCTAATCCTGTGAGATATAACTGTAAGCACATCTACTGTAGATCTAGCAGAACGGAAACCATATTGAGTGTCACTAAGAAGGTTATTTTTGTTGAGATAGTTGATTACTTCTGTATTTAACACAGATTCCAGCAACTTACTCATGACTCACAGGAGACTTATTGGCCTGTACTGAGAGGGGGATGAGCGATCACCTGAATTCTTAAATACAGGGCATACTGATGAAATTTTCCAGGGAGATGGGAAACTAACTCCTTAAGACAACGTTTAAACAGTTTTGTAAGTATGGGCGCTAGTTCAGGTTGAAGTTTTTTGAGTACTATAATTGGAATACCGTCAGGGCCAGTTGCTTTACTGGAATCAAGGTTTTGATTAGCTTGGCAACATCACGTACAGATATACGTATATCACATAGCGTGTTTTCTGATACAGGAGGAAATATTGGGGGTGCAGCCTTGATCGCAAAGGGTAGAATTAGCTGCGAAGTTCTTGACAAAGAGTTTGGCTTTGTCTGATGCTGACGAGATTACCTCAGGTCCATTGATAATAGTTGGGATGGAGCACACGCTTCTGTTCATGATTCTGTTTGCCATTTGCCAAACTGGTGGGAACCAAGCCGCTGCTCGGCTACTTTGGACTTAACAGATAGAGCATACAACTCTCTTGCATTCTTTATTACTTTCTTACAATGGTTGCTGGCAGTCCTGAAAGCGGCTTTAGTTTTCATACATCTATTACGTTGGAAACAGTGGAAAAATTGGTTTCTGTGCGCTATGGCAGCAGCACATTCTGGAGAGAACCATGGCTGGCTGTTAGGTTTTTACTGAAACTTTTTAGAGGGTATGAAACGGTCAATACTTACAGTTAACCATTCCGTCAGGTCTAATACTATAGAGGACACATCCTTTTTAAACATGGAATGCAGAGGTAGATCAGATATAAATGTACGGAAGCTATCCCAGTCAGCCTTAGTGTATCGATATACTGTACGATGGAGAGGTACGTCTAGAGACTTATTACATTTAATTTTTAACTTAATTGATACAACAGAGTGGTCGGAAGAGCCAAGAGGCGACAGTGTTAAGTTTTGAGATAGTTTTGTTGCAGTGTAACATATGTCAGGCCTTGTTGAAGTCATCGAGAAGATGAGGTTCCCTACAATTTCCCTGTACATTCGATTATCTATGGATTTTGTTTCGGTCCCTATATTTTTATTTATGTCCATTTCGACAGGAGTTGAACGCGGCTTACAATCTTGCATTCCGAAGTAGAATTTTTTCAATGTATCGTGATTGGTTCATAGTTATAGATTCATTTTCACAGGTAAATTTTATAGCAAGGAACCATGACAGTCGTCCAAGATAGGCCATTTAAAATGTTTTATTTAATTCATTTTTAACATCTTTTAAAGTGTTGTCACAGTTTGAGGCGAGTAATATATATCGTCCACCCAAAAAACTAAAATCAACAATTTATTACCTACATGTTTGATATATATGCTCGCGTCCACGGGACATTGTTTGAATTTCTGTTCTATTAAATAATTATGGAGTGTTAAATTCCAAATGTGTGCACTTTGTTTTAGTCCATATAACGATTTTTTTTAATTTCCACACCCAACTTTTATTTTTCATTTTAAATCCCTCTGGAGGGTAAATGTACATTTCACAGTCAATCGGAGCACTTAAATAAGCATTTTTTACATCCATTTGATGTATTCTTAAATTTTATTGAGTGGTAAGTTGTAATAAAATTCTAAATGTCGTTCAATTTTTCGTTGGTGAAAATGTGGCAAAATATTCCACTCCAGAAATTTGTGAAAAACATTTTGCAACCAATCTTGCTTTAAAAGTATCACTGCTAGAAGCTGTGATTTTTTGTGGAGAAACCCCAGCGTGAAGAAATTATATTTTTATCTGTTGGTTTTGCCACTATTTCGTATGGGTTATTTTTAGATAGAGCTTTCAATTCGGATACCGTACCTTATTCCCATTCTTGGTGAGTTTGTGATTCAATCGCCTCATTATAACTTTCCGGTGCGCTGTTCAACGAATAACAGTAATTCACGGCGTAATCTGTCAATTTGTAAGAAGTCTGGCCTTTTTCGCTCCCTTATTGGGTATTGACGTGTCTGGTTAATATTTTCGTCAGAAGTTTTACTGTAATTGTCGTCGTTATTTATATTTTCATTGTGATCCGTTAAGATGCTAGGTAATATGTCACGTTTTTCATCTACTACATCGTCATTATAAAAATTTGACGTATCATTGAATATTACACATCAAACCCTTTTTATGGCATTTTGGTTTGGGAAGTAGATTAAATATGCCGGACTATTTTTATCGCAAGCTACGCAAGTACCTTTTTCGCTTTTAGTATTTAGTTTACTGGCGTTTTCTATAAATGCAAAACAATCACAATCAAATAGATGCATTCTGTTTATTTTAGGTTTTACACCGCAAAACGCTTCATACGGCGTTTTTCCTAGCCTCTTATTAAACGATCTATTTCTGATATATGCAACTACCATTAAAGCGTACATCCATAAACTATGCGCTAATTTCGATTTGATAAGCAGTCATCTTGTCATCTCAAAAAGAGTTCGCCATTCCCTTTCAGCAGTGCCATTTTGGAAGGGGGAATACGGCGCTGATTTTTCATGCTTAATACGGTGGCTAATTAATAGAAGTTCAAAGTCTTTACTAGTAAATTCAGTCCCATTGTCTGAGCGAATACATTTTACAGAACCGTAAGGGCAAAATCAGCTAAATATTTCTTAGTGGCGAGGATAGTGTCGGATTTGTTTTTATCGAAAATAAACCATAATTAAATCGGAAAAATCATCAATAAAGTTCAAAACGTACCCTAGATTAGTTCTCCCCATCAGGCTGATCGGACCTGCTAAGTCACAATGCACAACTGAGAGAATTTTCGTAGCTTTTTTGTCTGGCGTTCGGCTTATATATTTTGTCATTTCCCCTGTGTTTTGTCTGGTGTTTTGCTTATATATTTTGTCATTTCCCCTGTGCACACACATCACAATTTGGGAGATCGTCTGAAGGTATTATTTTCATGCCTTTGACTACATTTGGTAATTTTTTAATATCAACAGTATTGCAGTGTCCTAGAATTTTATGCCAGGTTTTCAAGTCGTGACATGCAGTTTTGGAGGGAACCATACTTTTTAAATAATATAGTCGGCCATTTTCTTTAATGCCAAATACAGTTCCATTGGGGTATATCAATTTTGATTTATTTTGGCCAAATTCTATATTCGCGCATTGTTTAATTGCAGCCTGCACGGCAAATATGTATTGCTTAAATGTAGGTATGAACAGAAAATTTGTTAGAATACAGTAACAGATTTCGCCTTTATTATGTTTTAGGTGTATTTTAGCATCGCCTCTTTTCAAGACTATATCATTTATTAGACAACCGTCGGCATGTTCGACAAAATGACATTGAGGATTGAAGATTGAATCAGAATTAATAAAATCAGAGTCCTTGGTAATAACGTGCGCTGTAGCACCACAGTTTACAAGGAGATTTTTCCGTTTGTGGTATTGTCAAAGTTACATGTGAATAGAAATGTATATTCTTCATAAAAGTTCACAACGTTTTTTACGGAGTCCATTTTAGACCGTTTATATCGACATTGGAAACTTTTGTGGTTGGATCGCCCAAACTTATAGCAGATGATTTTATTCTTTTTCTTGGGAAAATTACTTTTGGAGAATACGTTGGGGTGAGGTGCGTAATTTGGTGGTGTCTGCTTTCGCGAAGCATTTTTGAACTTCATAATATTGTTGGAGTTATTATTTTCCACGAGCATACGATTAGTCTCTTCGTAACTTCGCAATGCCACTTTACATTCGCTGAAATTTATGGGGTTGTCTTTCTGAGTTATAAGAGTTGTAAATGGTTTAAAATCGGTTGGAAGTCCCTTGAGTGTCATTGATATCAACAAACTATCGCTTATTATTTCACCTGAGAGTTTTAAGGCATTGACGGTTGTTTTTGCCCCTATAAACTAGTCGGTGATCGTTTTATCCTAGTTACGTTTCAGATACGTTAGTTTTGTATATAGGGATATAATTTTCGGTTTCTTTTTTGATAAATAAAGTTCTCTTAATATGTTCAAGTCTTTTCGTCCATCATCCAATGCGTCTCTTATAATCAGAGACAGACTTCTATCGTCTAAACATTGAATCAGTTCTGCAAAAACAGCCGCGTTCTTTTCGATAAATTCGGGGTAGTTTGGATTGTCTGTTGGGGATTGTATGACTTTGTGTAGTTTTCGAATCCTTAGATATCCCAGATATTTTAGCTGCCACAATTCGAATTTAGATTCCGATCCGCCAAAGAAAAGACGGTGGCTGGACCCATAACCTGTTAAGTTTTGAGACATTGTGTTGAACATAGACGGCGGCGTAGTTCAGATCAGTAACCAAGATGGCGACCAAGAATCAAATGCGGTCCGTGGAGTAGTTTACGGCGAACTTATTAAATTCAAAATTCGACAATTTTATAATAAATCTTAACGTTTTCATTGGTTGTTTAGCACAGCCGTTGTTTATAAAAATGATTTGCGAATCCATTCGTCTCATACCCCCATTAGGAGTCAAAAACAGTTTATATACTTAGGCACTAAAATATCATAGCACGTTGCATTTTTCTGTCTTAATAAGACTTAAAAAAGACAGAACATATTGTATTTGCTGCTCAGCAGTAAGTACCAAATACTAACAGAAGTAATACAAAATATTTAGGGAGGACTATCCGTATAATTGCAGACTGTGTGGCGTAACTCTTGAAATAGTGCCAGGCAACGATTGCTCGTGATCTACATTTGCTCGAAAAGATTCCACATGTCATCATGACAAAATGTGTCAGCATTGCAGTGTGTGCCAATAGGTTTGGAATCTAAGTTACGCACGAATTGGCTAAACATCACTGAGAAACAGTAGTGGATAATTAGAACGTTCAGACTTTCTAGGATTCTTGGTTCAGTGTGACCCAGTAATACTCAAAGAAAACTGAATAATAAAATGAATAATGCATGTCAAATTATTGATGCGGCTTGCACAAACGACATCAACTTCGTCAGAAGAAAAATGAGAAACGACAGAGCTATCAGCTTTTTCTTCCCTGCAACCTATCTCACACAGAAAAGACGTTGCTATTTTTTATCGCTATTTCCATGGCAGGTGCTCGTCTGAGATCCAATCCCTCGTACCCCTCACCAATCTCTGACGAGAAATACCCGTCTGGCTGAAACTACTGTTAATAATTTCCCCCACTCTTTATCTGTGCGTAAATCCAAACGTAGATTCCATGAGCAAAGCTTCTTTCTAAGAACTGCACGCCAGTGGAACTCTCTGCCGCTTGCCTGTTTCCCACCTGACTACAACTTGGACGTCTTTAAGTCCAACATAAACAAACTCCTGACAAAACGCTCCCTTAAGTAAGACATTCTATCAAAGCCCCACTACTAATGATCACTATAATAATATCTCATTGATTACTGTACACGCAGTGAACCTTATCCCTGAGTGGCCTTCGGGCCTTGATAAGTGATGATCATATGTAAAAAAAGAAAAAAAGGGTTGAGTTTGCTCGGTTGTTGTTTAATAAAACTTCTTTCGTTTCAGTCATAATAGATTCGTTTGCTCAATTCCAAGTGATTTTGGTTGAACTCCTTGGGAGTCAAGAACAACATTATTGTGCTCCTGAAAGCAGGCTTGCTTGACACAGCAAACATCCTAAACCAAGTTGTTTCATTCTAATTGATTCTCTGGCTATGTTCACTACATTTTTTCGTAAAATACCACCTTTGATAAAATCAATGTAAAACATCATATCTCTGTGAATTTTAAAAAACATAATAATAATAATAATAATAATAATAATAATAATAATAATAATAATAATAATAAGTTTGATACTTGCCATTTTAGAAAGATAGTAGTTAGGACGAACTGCCGATCTCCTATTAAAGATTTCTATTATTTCTGAAATATAAAACCTCTGACAGTCTTCTCTTACTTCTGACCTTCTTGTGTTGTTTAGTACATAAACCCAATAGACGTCTATTAGTGACAGAAAAGAATGTATGTGGGGAGTAACTGGCACCTTACAAATAGTGGCACTATGTAGATAGTGCTCGACAATCCGATAAGGCCGATCTTAAACAATCACATCTGTGGGATGATCTCGAAAATAATGGTTCATAACGTAAAATAAAAAAAAAGTATTATTAATTAAATATCAACTCAAAGTGTTTGTAATAACAGTGTGGTAAAGAGTGGAATGCATAATAATGATTTCAGCCAGATAGGTGCATTCTGATACAGCAACAAGAAAATGACCATTATCATAATAACGTACAGATAAAAAAGAATGCGCCTTCAGAAGTAGTCATTCTGGCGTAAAGAGAAATTTTATCTAACCATACAGTCAAGGCATGTTAAGAGAATAAAGATACCAATCTAGGTTTGGATAAGGACAACAACGCATGTGTGATCAGGCTATAAGCATAGTTATAAATTTCTAGTCGGTAGAACTGAAATTGGATCTTATAAAAAGAGAAGTAGACACAAATGTAATTTGAGATGAAGCGGCCACAGAAAACGGTGTGCAGATTGATGTAGACAATATCAGAGAGGCGGTAGCCCTCTCTATATAGGGATGGCCCGTACACACCTATATACGCCTACAAAACAAAACTATCCAAATCTCAACTAAAATCAACTCATAAGTTTCAAAAATCACATATTCTTACAGAGAAGCGTCTTCCGAATCCAGCGAGTGTCAGAACGTCGGTTAAAATCTCAAAAGAGAGCAAGAAAAAGGGTACAAAAATGGCCAATTGTTCTTCTTTCTTCTTTCTTCTTCTTTCTTCTTTCTTTTGAGACGATGTATCTCGGTGTACGAACGGTCTCTGACAATAGTTCAAGCATCAATCGACTGCTCTTTACACGGAGAAGTGCAGTGACCCATCGCTTTTTAGCTAACTCCATAATTAAATAAGATTACGTGTAATAACAAGTTTTAAACACTATATACCCAATGTAGACATACCACTTCGAACACGGAACTTCTCTCAAAAGGGGCAGCTCCAAATAATACACCGGATGCTCACAGACGTTCCAGTTTGCCAGTGGCCTATATTTCTTGGACGCTGAATATTTGAGGTGAACGTTAAGGTTTTTTCTTTAAACAGTAACCCACCAGCGTTAATGAAACCACGAAATCTTTATCTCAGTTGATCCAAATTGTTATAAGAGTAACCTTTCAGCAAGTACGACGTCAAAAAACAATGTTATAAAAACAAATAATTCTTCAGATTTTGGACTGTAAAATATGTACAAAATGTCAATGCTGTGACCAGGATTCGAACCTAGGTTAGTACGGCCACATCGTGGGGTCCTAACCTCTAGACGATCACGGCTAACACTGACGTCTGTCGCTTTTGGCAGAAAGACACATGACTACTGTCAAACTATTGAAAAATAAGGAGGAAACTTGAAATTCTCACGCATGGGCAAAAATACACTATAGCAACCATTGTTAAATGCAGCTGAATCTCTTCGCTCGCTAAGAAAAGCAGATCAGACCAGTTCTTCTAAGAACTCAACAAACGCCAAAAGAAATAAGTTAAATTAACCGCAAAAGAAACTGCAAGAAAGTCATCTTCTAAGAACTCACTGGAAGCTGACCAAAAAGAATTAAAATCCAAGCCCTAGCCACAAAAATAACTAGATATTGTGGCTACTATACACAATCTGCTAATAAAAACAAGTAAGTTTTCTAAAATAAACTACAATATATTAACCAAGTAACCTCACACTGTCACTGATTAGGACTTCATATAAAGATAACAACTACACTATTGGTGTGTATATACCGTTCCACACTTTAACTATTGGTGACGGGGCAGTATCTCAATTCTACGAGAGTTGTCTTGCTATAAGATAAGTGATATTATAGTAAGATACACATAAGTGTAATATGTTTACATTTAATAAAAAATGCCAAAGTCAGCACATAGTAAAAAAGCTCAGAGAAATATAGACTATGAAAAAACAAAGTCAAGGTATTATCTGAGCAAAAAGAATACTGTTAGAAAAATTAAGTATCATGCAAATCCTGAGGCAAAGAAGGCTGCCTCACGTGCTGACTCAAAAGTACGGTATAACAGGGAATCCGGGGGCAAAAAAGCCTCACGTGCTCTTTATAACAAAGAACCAGAAAAAAAAGAAGGCTGCCTCACGTGCTGACTCAAAAGCACGGTGTAACAGGGATTCTGAGGAGAAAAAAGCTGCCTCACGTGCTCTTTATAACATAGAACCAAAATAAAGAAGGCTGCCTCACGTGCTTTTTATAACAAAGAACCAGAAAAAAAGAAGGCTGCCTCACGTGCTGACTCAAAAGCATGGTATAACAGGGATCCCAAGGGGGAAAAAGCTGCCTCATGCACAAACTATTATAAATATCAAAAACTTCCAAATCTTTGCCAACACGCCAAAGAATGAACCAAGAAAAATTTAATAGTGAAGGTATGAACTTTTTAGAACTTTATAATACTCTAACTGTTTTATCAGAGAGGCGGTAGCACTCTCTATGTAATATAGAACCGATGGAGGACCAAGAGGCAACTCCTACGGCCCAAAACCCAAAGACCTAAAACCCAGCAGGAAGCGACCTGCTACTAATGGAGGCGGCAATGAGCCGCCTCCTAAAAAAGACAATACTATCATGAATGTAAGTTTAAAAATAAGACTGTAAGTAAAAATACTAATTAACAAGAATAAAAAAGCATTGGAAATGCAAAAGGATATAGGGATAGTATGCCAAAAAGTATACAAACAAGATAGCTATGAATGGCTAGGCACATGGAAATAGAATTGCATCCAAAGTATAGCCCTATAGCTTTTTACAACCGTAATGATGGCACGTAATGAAGATTGGAGAAAAGCTATAGGGCTATACTTTGGATGCGATTCTATTTCCATGTGCCTAGTCATTCATAGCTATCTTGTTTGTATACTTTTTGGCATACCATCCCTATATCCTTTTGCATTTCCAATGCTGTTTTATTCTTGTTTAATTTATTTTCTGCAAGTCTTTCAGAAAATAAAGTTGAAGATGTGGCTCACGCGGAAGAAATAAAGGTTTTCTCGTGGCTGGGTTGGTTGTTTTTGTTTCATTGCATATCAACCCTTTTTCAGGTTATTTAATGCCAAATCCAGTGATTTTGAAGAAATATTGTTTCACAGAATATATATATATTTTTTTTTTCTTTCAAGTCAGTTTTTATTTAACCAATAGTTGGGACCCTAACATATACTCCTACTCCAGGCCAGAGTGAGCATGGGCACACATGCAATTATAAGGTGGTTTCCCGCTCCCTTTAACCCCGCAAACCATCGGATATAGTTTAAGTTCACATCCAGGACCACAGAAATAAAAAAATAATGAACGAGATGACTGATAATTATGTGGAAACATTCTTAACCATTTTTTTTAAATTACCATATTGTCGACTTCTGCTAGTCTTATTTCCAAAAAGCCCTACAGCCAGCCATGGTTCTCCCCCAGAACGTGCTGCTGCAATCGCGCACAGAAATCACTTTTTCCATAGCTACCAACATAATAGATATACTGACACCAAAGCTGCTTTCAGGAACGTCAGGCACCACTGTAAAAGAGTAATAAAAACATGCAAGAGAGCTATATGCTCAGTCCGTTAAATCCAAAATAGCTGATCAGCGGCTTGATTCCCACCAGTTTTGGCAAATAACAAATAGGATCCTGAACAGAAGTGTGCGTTCTATCCCACCATTATCAATGGACCAGAGGCCATCTCGTCAGCATCAGACAAAACCAAACTATTTGCCAAGAACTTAGCAGCTAATTCTACCCCATGAGACGAAGGCTATCAACTCCCCATATTTCCTCCCATAACACATATATTCCCCATGTTTATCGTGTCGAATTAAAGAATATGGAAAAAATTAGGCGATGGTATAGCATACATATCTACTTTGAAAACATCTTAGAATTTGAACATGCTTATAATCACTCATATTCCAATGCTGGTTGGTGGCACGAAATCAATGGTAACCGACTTATTGGATAATTCACTATGAATACACACGGTTATCAAACGAATTCAATTACACTTCAGAGAATGCGACTAAAAAATCACTGACATTATATCTGGTAAAACTAATAGTACTCCCAAAGTGATGCCGAAAATGCTCATGAAATTCAGATGCAAAAGACCATTGTTCTTTTGCGATAAGTAATAATGGACATTGATGGAAATTTATTGGTACTAAATTTACAAAAAAAATTTTCAACTGTTGTGTAATGTTGCGTCGCGAGCTGGAAATTTGGTGAGTTGTTGTCAATTAAACTTCAGCGAAAAAATACCACTTTTTTAAAAGCGAAAGATTAATGATACTGATCCGTATGAAAATCTTATTCAGGAATACTACTACTACTACCACTATTACTACTACCACTATTACTACTACTACTACCACTATTATTACTACTACTACTACTACTACTAGTAGTAGTTGTAGTAGTGGTAAAAAACAATTAAAAAATACCTTTCAGGTTTCATCATGATATTTTTTCAATTTTGCTATTAAAATAATCTGGAAAAATAAAACAACAAAATATTTCGAGGTGTGCGATTTATGATCTGCGTTCGGATTAAATTTCGAAAATGATGAAGTACCAGGTGAACGACTGGCAGCCACATATAATCGAGTCTTATCAAACGCAGATGAAACGGAGATAAAAAAAAGAGAAAATAAAACGAAGCTAAGTGAATTAACTCCAAAATGAAAAATGAATTTTCGTCTCCGAAATACGGAAGAAATGAAAATATTACAAATGTATTTAAGCTCAGTAAGAATGGCAAATACAGCTGCTCACGAAACTTTCAGTTTACCTGGACCAGTCAGCAGGTAGCAATGCATCAAAAGAATTGTAATACGACTCGTAGGGGTCTATATCGGGAGTTAACTACCACTGTGTATCTGTGCATATTTGTCAACTAAGTTGATATTTAAAAAAAAAAAATTTAAGAGAGACGCCACTTATCAAGGCCCAAAGACAATTCGGGAATAAGGGTAAATAAGCGTAATTCGGTCAGTTAAACAACAGCTTAGTAGTCACTAATGGAAGAAATTGATGGATTATATTATTTTAGAAGACGGAACATAAATAACTTGTTTACTTTGAATTGAACATTACCATATTGTAGTCAGCATGGAAGTAGACCATCGGAATAGAATTCCCCAGCCGGCAGTTATAGAATAAGGCTTTGTTCATCGAATTTGTGTTTAGCTTAAGGAAGAGAAATAGAGTAAAATGAATTGTTGGTCGTGGTTGAAGCTATACACGTGCTTTTTGTGAAGGTTTGGCATGGGGAATCGCTGACAAGAGCACCTGCCATGGGAATAACAATAGAGTAGAATAAACTCGCAACACCCTATCTGTAAAAAACGATGGTTACAGGGAGTTAAAAAGGACATCGCATACTAATTTTTTTTGCGGTTTTGAACAATTTAAAGGCATCATATGTTTCTGAGTACTTCCTGTCTATATGTAGTAATAGCCTTTTGGTTACAGAGGTTAAAAATAGCGTCGGGAGTAAGGTATATTTTAGAGCAGTTAAATGATGCAATGGATTTTCCGGCGATCTTGCCAACAAATTAGATATAATTCTTCCATATCTGTTCAGGATGAATGTAAGTCCCAGGCGCTTATCGGCACTAAGTGTGCGTTTGTGACTAAAGCCATTCAATATAAACTCGGACCATGTAGGGGATCAGAGCGTTAGTTCTAAATAGATCGTTATAGATGTATTACAATTAATCATCCACCTCTTGTCCTAGGGCTACACGTGCCTAAAAATTATAGAGACGAGATTCAAAAAAGTATTGGTCATTGTGGCTGTTCAAGTCTTTCTATGGATGATATGTGTTTAGCTGAAAATTTTGCTGCCGTTTCTATATCGAATATATGCTTAATGTACTTATCAGAGGATTTGAGAGTTCATTGCCGAATGAGAGTTGGGTCACAATAGATATTCGGGAAAAATATCGTAGATACTTTCAGCTTACGTCTTTTACTTGTATAACATATTGGAGATAAATAAATGATGGTTAGAAGTCATTTACAGAAAAACAAAGCTGGCAATTTTGTAAAATAGATTGTTATATTTATCAACGTTTAATAAGCTTCATATGTTCAGCGCTATTGTTCAAGAGGAAAACCGAATGTCAGAGATTCACTAAATCATATGAAACATTACAACCACTTAATTACATCAATTGTTAAACTTTTTGCGTTATATATATATATATATATATATATATATATATATATATATATATATATATATATATGAAATAAAATGGAGGTGGAAGGACCTTGATACTCAACGTTTCGCCCGATTTATGCGGGCTTCTTCAAGAGGGATGGTCATTGACGAGAGAGTCGGAGGACTGGGGCTATATATAATGATGGGGGAGAGCAACGTGTTTTCCTTATGTAAATTAGATGTCATATATACATGTATATACATTTTATGAGAGAAAAATAAATTAAAGTTTAACTAGTGTAGTGGATTACGTCTAAAAGTTAAAATATTGTAGAGATTTTAAAAAATTGTGTTTGGAAATATAGCGGTGATAGATTAAATAAATAAAATGACACGAGATTACGAAAAACATTTTTTTTGTTTTTTTTTAATTAGAAATAATTGAATTGGGATAAAATAACGTAGTAACTTAAAAGATGGTGTCTTAAAATAAGAATAGGAGGTGATAAAATGGAGTCTTAAAATAGATAATGATAAAATAAAATACAGTAAATATGTAAAATAAAAAAAATAAAATTAAGTGAAATTACGAATTTTTTTTTCAATCGCGTTTAACCGGTGTCTAAGATGTTCTCTTCAATAATTATTTCCGACAGAAAGGGAGCAACGTGGAAAAAAACCTTTTCCTTGCTTAATTATATTGCTGGAATGGGAGATTATAGCTGACTCAATTAAACGTCGTGTGGATCTGTTATGTATGTGTTTAAGGAAATTCTTTCGTAATCTCGTGTCATTTTATTTATTTAATCTATCACCGCTATGTTTCCAAACACAATTTATTTTTTAATCTCTACGATATTTCAACTTTTAGACGTAATCCGCTACACTAGTTTACTCTAATTTATTTTTTCTCTCATAAAATGTATATACATGTATATATGACATCTAATTTACAAAAGGAAAACACGTTACTCTCCCCATCATTATATATAGCCCCAGTCGTCCGACTCTCACGTCAATGACCATCCCTCTTGAAGAAGCCCGCATAAATCGGGCGAAACGTTGAGTATCCAGGTCCTTCCACCTCCATTTTATTTCATATATATATATAGGGATGCAGACAAGATGTGGTCTATTTTCTCAGATATACTCTTAAAGATATTAAATCCGCTGTTATGGGGCCGATAGAGGGCAAATATAAATGCAGTTGTGTAAGCAAGTGCAACCAGGAAGCACATATAAGGTAAATTAGGGTCTTCTCTCGAGGTATCCCTGTCGCATGGGAAGCCATCTTTAATGTAGGAACATATTCCATGCCCATGGAGAGTACATAATGCAGTGGATGTGTTATCGGCAGCTCCAGTAACTCTCGCTTGTCCCTTTTTCCCCTCAGTCCTCATTTCTAATGAGTGATTTTTCTGACAAAGGGTGAAGAAAATCTGCTTTCCAGGTCGGTAGTACTTTGTGAAAAGTGTTATGAGATGTCGGAAATTTTTCTGTCTCTATGTCTATCCTTGTGGCCATGTCACTAGTAAGGGTGCTGGAGGTAAACGATTCGTCTGGGCTGACGTTATCCGCCTGATAGTACAGGGACCCGACCCTTAGATTAAGCACTTAGGGGCTCTGCTATCAGCAGGTGAAAAGTATTGAAGATGTTGTATTGCCATTTGGTGAATGGATTCTGGACCATGCAGTAGTCTCTGGCTGGGCACATCGATGCCATACTAGTGGGTAATTCTTACGGCTTCACCTTAGCATGTGCTACATAAAAAACAATCCTTCCCTTTTCTCTCTTACTGCCCCTCTTTATCCTGATCGAACCAAGTATGCCGATCTGTTCCACAAATCCCAAAACCCCAACATGAAATATCTCCAGAAAAAAAACTCGAATAAACCTTGAACCCCATATTCCAACGTAGGCCCCTACTACCATGTCTCCTTCTCCAACATCAGGGGTTTACGTTCCAACCTTCTAGAGGTTGAAACCGCATTATCGGAGACGAAACAGGACGTATTGCTTCTAAACGAAACTTGAATAGGGCCGACCACTTCCCTAGATGAGTTCATAATTCACGGATACTCTAACTTAACATCTAGATCTGGCCCCCAAGATCGCCATTATAATTTTATAATGAAAGTCGATGTACTAAGCTCCGTTTTCCATTTGTCTTATTCGTGTTCTTGTTTTGACATTTTTTTCTTAATCGTTTTATTCTCCTTTTTATTTTCCTTCTATCTACAAAACTCAATCATTTTCTGCAAACTAAATAACAAAAAAAATGTTACTTTTACAAAACAAAGGAAACTCCGTGAACACTATAAAAATGTGGCACGTAAAACATTTAAAAATTACAAGACTCATGAGTCGATTAATCGTAGAATGTTAATATGTAATGAAAAACAGCCCAACAAACTCACGAAACATATTAAGAGTTAAAACGAATTTGAAGCATCTATTTCTTCTCCAATATTACTGATTTCACAAAATATTGATTGGGGATATATTCATATTTCGTAAATTACTCATCCAAACCAACACACATTTTTTTTCATATGCTCTTTGTTTTTCATGTTCTTTTGAGTCGAGCGACAGCATAAACTACTCTGTATGTGACAAATTTCATCATATTTGTTATCAGCAGAAAATGAAAAACGTCTGTTGTGATTACACACGATGTTTGGAAATTGTTATCTACGGTTTCGAAGTGTGCAAAGAAATATAGATAAATCTGATTCACTCAAACGTCACGACACATCACGTGTTCTCTTGCGAAAGTAATCACTGCTATTGAATCATATAAAGTGTTCTAGTAAGAAAATAATAAACCTGTATTACTGCCATCGAAAGTACTTGTGAAGTTTAGGGAGAATGGAAAGAAGTAGGGGGTACAGTGTCATCCAACAACTATTTTGTTCCTCTTTCTCTTCCATTCAGTACGTTTCCCAGCAGTAATGTTTGTGAATATCATTAATAGTATTTACAAATACACGTGGGTTCTAAAAAGCATTTTCAGGGCGTTTACCGAGACATGAACTTCGTGTCTATTTGTAAACGTGAGGAGTTTTCAATTAATTCGATGTCTATTAAATATACCTTTATGAAAACGACAGGTACCTTCACAAATATTCGTTGTGATTATCATTGGCATCAATTACGCGCGAAACACCTTTCATATTTGGTTTATATTTAAAGAAATTTCAAATATATATTACGTGAACATAAGGCAGTCAACTACCGAGATACAACATTCTGACTTCTGGTCGTAAGAATTTTGTCTTCCTGCTTACTACCGTGTGCCTGTATTTGGCATTTGTAGCTGTTTGACTTCTTTTAATTAAGGTTAACATTATTAATGATCCATTGGTAGGTAGTAATGGTAGACTTTATGATTCAGTTCACATCACATGACTAACAGTAATTTTGAATTCCTGCACGGATGATTGTAAAAGCATGAAATACTAGTATCTGTGGATATAAAATAATTATTGATATTTAATTGTATATATGTATGTATATATAATTATATATATAATTATATTTTTATTAATAAATAAACAAATACCCATATATTTGTATATATGCATATATATACATATATATACATATATATATATATATATATATATATATATATATATATATATATATAAATGCATGAAATCTTTGATAGACACGAATTGTGATAAGATATTATCAAGGAACTACTTGAAGATTAAACGCATTTCAGAGTTTTATTAACTATGTAAAGATTACTTGTAGTTGTGTATTAAAATATTCACTGGTCATATACTTATACATATACTTAGGATCATTAATACCAGATATTTGCGTATTAATTCTAATCGAAAATACATAATGAAACAGGAAAACGAGGTATTTTTCTCTACCACCTATAGACGTTACGATTAGGAAAATTAATTTTACTTGAAAATTGACACAAAGTTCTAAAGACAAGAGAAGGTATTCGTCTAAGCAATATATATTATTCTCATAGTAATAGAAAAAAAGGGTTATACTATGTCTTTTTGTAACGCCTCGCTCGAGGAAGTGGTTATGACTCTTATTTCTCTGGATTCTCGGCACGTGTGGTCTGGACTCCTCTGAGGCTTTTACATGAAATCTGGTGTGCTGAAAGCGAATATCGAAGAGACAGGCAGGAAGAAGACAAACAAGTGTAGTCTATCTACAAAAGCTTAATTTTCACGAAATTATGTACACAATGTTTTTACAATTCTCATTTAGATTTTGTAAGTTCTTTTCAAAGTCTCAACTCCCGTCACTGACAGCAACCGACGGATTTATGAGGTGGGGAGAGGTCACGTCTCTGCTCTACTCTGCGATTCAACTCTACTCTCCACTCAATCAGCGACTCAACTCTACTCTGCTCTGGCTATTTTTCGCACGACAGTCGTATATTTAGTAAGGTATGTGGATGGGGGTGGAAATTCTCCCCAACCAATAAGATTTCGCCACGAAATCTCCACGAAATCCAGAGCCCCAGGTCCCTGGGTGGGCACCATTCTTACACCTGAAATCCTCTCACGCTTTTCAAGGACAACCGTCAATTCTGACTCATCAAAGGCCAGACAAGGTTCTAAGTGAAATTTCCTGTTGTAAACTTTTAGCCGTAAAAATATATTTCTCTGGTTTTCAAACAATAACTATTGTGACATGAAATAAAAAATATATATTTATCTTCTCGATCTTACATACTTGGATTATCTGGCGTCACCCGGGAATAAAAGCTACTTCAGCGTAGTTCTAACACTCCTTAATAGTGAAATACGTTACATTTTTTACTGTGATCATAGCGTTGTATATGTGTTATGTTGTGGCGGGTTATAACAAAGGTCTAAATGATTATTATTATTATTTTCTTAACTGTTATGATGAAAAACTTTGCAAAGAAAAATGTTTCGGAAGAAAAACATGTTTAGTTAAAATAGGATGTTAAAAAATATAAAATAGGATGGTAAAAAAATGTAAATCGGACGTTTACTTAAACCAGGATGAATTTTAAGTTTAAAAACATATATGTTTTAATAGAAAGGCATTTCGTGGAGGTAAACAGCATTTTTAGAAACCTAGATATAAATCCATGTACATAGAAACGTGAAAAATTAATCACAGGAGCAGATCATTGCGTAGTCGAATGACATACGAAAATATGATTAGTGTAAAAATATACCAGATTAATTAGGAGGTAAAATAAGGAGAGAAACAAGGAGTTGGAACGGGAGACGGATCAAGCCAGTCCTTTGCTGGTATTGAATCGTTCAGCCATTGAACAATCCGGTGCAGCAAAATAGCAAGAACGTAGAATACGGATGTGTGCAACTTCAAAGATGGCGATCATTGCAAAATGAAAGTTGCATGAGAATATAACTAAACTATGATCTGCTGTTCTTCAGTATAAATCTTCCTCATACACTCGTTATACACCCATTCTTTTGGCTTGAATAAATTCCCAGACAGATTTTTATTTGCCATCGTAAGTACGCTTTATAAATTGGTGTATGTCACCTTTTGTACATAAAACTTACTTATAAATATATATGTGCACACCCATTAGACATCATACGTACAAACACGAATATATAGACATAAATAGGCACGTACGTAATATATACACCCCATAACATATCATTGCAGGTATCCAACGAAAGTTCATAATCAATGTGTTATTTTTTAAAAATTCAAATTTGTGAAGAGTATTGTCTCGGGGCTACTTTTGAACATAATACAACGTGAGTGTTTTCAAATCCTATAATAAATTGTTGTCATAAATCGTTTCCGTACATTATCAATTTTTTTATCAATTGTATCTGGCTTTTATGCTTGATAATTTGGAATCGTTAATACGAAATCAAGACAAACATATTAGGCAACAACATCGATTATAATCCTCGAAATATTATTGTAAAACATCTGTATTTAGGATGTCGTGCTGAAACGGGTTTTCTGATTCAGTACAACTAAAAAAACAATTGAATGTTTTCTGACATGACAATATATCATTATTCATTTAATAATATAACCAGTGTTACTGAAATAGATTAAGAATATTTAGTTTCTCATTGTTTTTTATTCATCCTTACGTTGCTGTCCAGTTTCATCTCTGTTGATCCAATTCTTTTTGCTGACCATGTTCGAGTTTACGTCTTGCCCGTCAACTCAGCCTCTTTTTAGGTCCATATATATATATATATATATATATATATATATATATATATGTATATATATATATATACGAGCTGTACCCTGCCACGCGTTGCTGTGGTTCAAATTGGCGCAATGGAAAAAGTTCCAAAATGAGAAAAAGCATGTTTCTTATAGGTTTAAATTTCCATTTTGCATGGGTACACAGTTTTTGTTGTTCCATTTTCTTAGCTGATATAGAGATTTTCCGGTTTGGTGACTCTTGAATATGTAACATAAATTGCCCATGTGAAAAAACAGTCAGTGTGTAACTGTAAGGCCCACAATTGTAAAGATTGTTCCCTGTGCTTTGTTGATGGTTATTGCAAATGGCAATAAAATTAGAAAGTGCAATTTGCTAAAGTGTAATGATGTATCCGGTGGAATCATAGGAATGCATGGAATGAAGATATATTCATCTGTGAAAGGTCCTGTTAAGATTGCTGTTTCTATGATATTGTTTGTTATTTTTTTTTACTGCAAGCTATATGCAATTGCAAAGCTTGGATTGGTTTATATTTCACAACATGATAATTAGTACACCAAATTTCAGTTACAATACATGCGGTGGCATCCCTGGCAAATATAACTGTTGGATAATTAACCACTTTATCTGCTTTCACAACAGTGTCGATGGATTTGTATTTGACTACCTCACTTGGAATTTTACATTTAATTATAGCGTTAAGTTCATGGGCATCTTTGTATTGACCTGCAAGAATAGCTCATTCACTCAGTCAAATGGAATTCTTATATTTTGAATATCTGCAAACACCTTTTAAACTAACTATTCTTTTGATGAAATAAAATTACAGAAATTACAGAAGTTAAAAGTCAAAGAATTTTGCCCTTAACTCTGATCAGCTGGCACTTTTTCGTACCCAATTTCCCACAAGTGATGCAAAAGTTTTTGTGCGGATCGAACAGTCTGCAACTGTACATGCATATTTTGAGTTAAGTTTAATGTCTTCACATGGAACAAAAAAGTAGAGTATTTGAGGCAAGCATTTATTTCATCCGCTGGTGTTGATTGAAGAATAACAGGTGACATTTGTCTGAAATCTCCTGCAAGCAATATTACTGCATTCCCAAATGGTCCTACATTGCCACGCAAATCTTGCAAGGATCGACCAAGAGCCTCAAGTGATTTTT
>NC_136482.1:36320779-36383279 GCF_053919585.1 Euprymna scolopes
AATTATCTCTTTAACAACGTTTTCGATTTTCAACGCGACTTTTAATTTTTAATTTTCGACTCGAATCATTTAAAATTTCTCATTTCATCTCGGTCGCATTGGTTCCATATTTAAAGCCGAAATACCTTCTAATCTAAAAAAAAAAAAACCTGTACTCGATTCTCAGCGACACTCTCCGCTCTAACCAGGTTCCATCCGGGTCTCGAGAACTCAACGGCTCGACTCTCCCAAACATCTTAACTCCCGGCCTTATATTATCTCATTTATGCAAATTAATGTGCAATTGACCCTGCTGATTCGTCGCCTTCCCGTCTCCCATCGAGGGTTTCGAGTTCGCACATGCAGCCCACCTCCGTGACTGCAGTCACACTCAACTTTCACTACAGAAAGTTAATCCGAAAACGATAAAGTACGTACTGAAATGTCTCTAGGAAAGCGTTTGTGTTCAAATAAAACGCATCAACACGAGCAATTCATCTAAACACCCTTATTACAGAAAGTATTCATGTTAAACCAGTGGAAATCTTTTATTATTATAAAAATATGAGTTTATCAAGTTTCTTTCTCTTACGTTACTTTCACAGGATACTTAATAATGAATTCCTTGTGTGGATTTAGTTCTGGTATTCAGTCATTGTTGAAAATTATGATTACTTTTTCTAACTAGCAGTAAAAATATAAGCAATACAAGCAACGGAAGATATTACGCATCTCTCTCTCTCTCTCTCTCATTCACTCACTCTATTATGCTCTTTCTCTCCTTATCTTAGTTATTTGAGGGTCTTTTGTAATCTTGAGTAAATGTTTTTTTTTCAGAGACAATATATATATTTTTATACATGGGTTCAGGTTAGGCAACGTTGAGCCTAGTCAGTAGAAAATGGGTGCACTATTGGGACTTGTAGTTGTTGCCTGAGCACTCTGCTAATTTCAGCTTTGTTTCCAGTTGTCTGAAATTATTTTTCCAATGGATATGCAGTGCCGATTCTTTAGAGGTGTGCTTCACCCCATAGTTCAATGGCTGAACGATTCGCAACCAGCTGAGGACTGGTATGATAAGTCTCCCGTTCCAACACCTTTTTCCACTCCTTTATTGATACTCCTAATTATCTGTTATGTATCAAAATTATTTATTGATAATTAATCGATACATCATCGGCATACTATTTTAATGCCTTCTTGAGAATTAATGCACTTTTTATCTATGTCTGACTATCTAAATTGCATACATGAGTCTTTATAGACACAGCTTCTTTCTTAGAATTGCACGCCTGTCGAACTCTCTTCCGTCTTCCTGCTTTCCACCTGACTACAACCTGGATGTCTTCAAGTCCAACGTTAACAAATTCCTAATGAACCACCCCCTTAAGTAAACACTTCATTAAATCTCCACACCAACGTACAGTACTTGCAATAACTCTTATCCCTGAGTGGCTTCTGGGCCTTAATAAGTGGTGGCCACTGTGTAAAAAAACAAAAGAAAAAAATCCAAAAATGCATTAAAGCACACACCGGCAGCAGTTTTGAAAATTAGAATCACAAATACATATTACATATAGAAGTACAAACTGAAAAAAATACTTGTCACGCAAGAAATCCGGTCGTTATATTAGTAAACACGAAGGATTGGTCGTGTAAGATCGTAGACTTTGCCGCTCTCGCAGATCACAACAATAATAGCAAGGAGACCGAAATTCGATACAATTACACTGAACTAGCCGGAGATGTGAAGCAAGTGAAAGCCATGTGCTATATTAATAGGAGTACAAGAAGGAATACCGAATAAAATTCGAAAGACGAATGGGAAACATGAAAACAGATAGTAGCTGTTAGGCTACAACTGAAGGGAATAATGCTATTTGTATAAACCATTGTAATGCGGAGAATAATACATACGAATTACATTTCTAACCGGCTACATAGAAACTGTAACATAAATAAACATAAACATGCTTCAGAAATCTAATAAAAAACTGAAAATGTATAAATATATGTTTACTTCCACCTCCAAAATCTTCTAGTGTTGACATCAACTGGCAGCACCTAAACTAGGCCCAGGGAGGATGGAAAGATTGCGGAGAGAAAGCAATAACCAGATCTCTATATAAGTGCAAAGCGAACTTGAACCCGGTGGAGACCTTTTGTAGCCAAGTCACAATGAAGGGTAACAGTCGATGTATTTGATTCAGTTAATTGTAGTCGGCTATTGCGATAACACAAATTATATGCAAAGTTTACCGAAGAGGTGAAGAGCACATGTAAGATAGAGGGGGCGGTTATAACCTAGACTCTAGAGAACAACACATGTTGTAGACAGAGATAGATAACATTCTGTGATGATAACCTGTGTGAAAAATTTTAGTGAGTACAATAATAATTTGGAATTTGAAAATGACAGTTGATTTTAAATAGTTTTATGCCATATTTTTGTCGAGTATCACGTGCTAGTAGATGTTTGTTAATTGAGCTATTAAGAGAGTACGGCAGAAGTGTACCTTGGTTAAAATACTTATTCTACTCATGCTAACGTATATTGTATTGTTTGCAGGGACACGTTGTATTTAAAATAATACATTAGAGTAAACTAAAGTAATGACTTATACCTCATCAAATGTCAAACGTTTGAATCAAGTTTTCCTCTTGAAACACTCCTACGTAAAACCTTTGAATTTTTACGTGGTTTCCCCTGTAACTTGAAAATATTCTCGCTAAGGTACCAGAATGCTAAAATCATAAAATTATACAAACAAGCATCTGGTCTATTCATGGGCTCTAGTATCTCTGGCCTCGTAGCTATCTCTTACATCGATATACTTGAGAAAAAAAAACACCCAGGACCTACCATTCTAACTTTCTCTTTACCAGTTATATATTCAATATCTTAACTCATTTAAGCTCTCGTGACGAAAGTATTAAACTCTTCAATACATTTCACCCCCACTTGTAGACAACTATAGACCATTCCTCGGTCTCTCTCTCACACTACTTGACTTCAACCTCAACAATTCGTACAGTTCTACAGGAAACCCGTCTGTGGCCGTCTATTCGTACAATTCAGATCGGCCTTGCCTCTCAAAGAGAAACTTAAGTATGCAAAACGGATCCACTACTTGCCTTCAAGAACTTTCTCCTAGTGATTATTTTCTCAGCTGTCTTATTTTAATAGTATTATTTTATTTTAACATTTTTCTTTGTGTCACTTTATATTGAGACCCTAATTTTTATATACTTTTTCTATATCCATGTTATTCCCATATTGTTATTCTCCTATATAAAATAACTGTATATTTCTTATAACTTTTTTATTTATTTATTATCAGTATATAATCTTTATATTTTATAACTGTTTATCATTACACCGTTGTATCTTTATCTTCTACTTCTTCCATGTGGTTATCTTCTATATTATTCATTTGTTTGTCATCTATCTTATTTAACTTAAATCTTCCGATAATGCCCCCTTTATTATTGATTCTCTGACATTTATTATCTTCATATTATTCATTATCATTATATTATTACGCTTATCGTTCCGTCCGTTATCATGCTGTGCATCCCTAAAAAAGGAAAGTGGAATATTCCAAATAAACCCTGTTTGTCACCCTTGAAATTTCTCCTTTCTCAGTGGAAGAAAAATCCTTTACGACTAAGACAATTTTTTCTCCACGTAAAATATGACATTGATGTCAAAATTTGTCCCGTGGGGAGGCATTGTGAATAGGTACTATGTTTAAGGTAACACACTTTTAATAGTAAAAATGAACTGGAAAAGGTTATTTCTGATATAATTACAAAATGCCCTGGAAATGTTACTTCTGATTAATTATAAAATGCCTTGGAAAATGTTCGTTCTAATTATTTTTTTGGTTTACTTGCAAGGGCTGAATTGGACACGAGGTCGGTTAAAAATTTAGGGGGACACCAGCTCCCATAAAGGGGTACTCTGGTCAGTAATAAAAATACAAATTGTATCAGTAAATCACTGGAATGCTGAAACTGATACTACACCCAGAAATTCACCCAGAAGCAATGGTTGCCTTATCCCTAACCGTTTTATGTATTACTTTCGAAAAGCTGCTGAAACAGTTTATGATTTAAACATTACTTTATTTCAAGTATATTTTACGGTGGGTTACGTGATATGAAGTCAGTCCTGGAAATTACTCAAACCGTTTACGATTTAAACATTACTTTATTTCATGTATATTTTCAACAGTGGGGTGGGGGTATTAAACCCGTCCCGAAAATGGGTGAAACCGTTTACGCATTACACATTACTTTATTTCATGTATATTTTTAACATTGGGGTGGGAAATATGAAGTCGGTTCCGGAAATGGCTACAACCATTTACGTTTTGGGCATTACTTTATTTAATGTATAGTTTTATCAGTAGGATGGGAGATAAGAAGTCGGTCCCGGAAATGGCTGAAAAAGTTTACGATTTATACATTACTTTATTTCATGTATATTTTCAAAAGTGGGGTGGGAATTATGAGTCAGTTCCAGAAATGGCTGAAACAATTTACTATTTATACATTACATTATTTCATGTATATTTTTAGCAGTGGGTTTGGGATATAAAATCGGTCCCGGAAATGGCTGAAACAGTGTACTATTTAAACATTACATTATTTAATGTATATCTTTAGGAGTGGGTTGGGGATATAGAGTCAGTACCGGAGATGACCGAAACAGTTTACGATTAAAACATTACATTATTTAATGTATATTTTCAACAGTGGGGTGGCGGACATGAAGTCAATGCCGGGATTGAAAGAGATGTGCGAATATAGACTATAAGAAAACGTCGCCCAGTATTGAATGAGATAGATGCAAAACATATAGTAACAAAATACCCAGCGTCGCCCGGGATCGAATGAGATAGGTGAAGGATATACATTAGCAGAATATGCGGATTGGATAAGATAGGCGAACCATTTTGCCTTCATTCATTCTATGAGAATACCTAGAATTGATTGATGTGTTCATAATGAAATAATCAGGGTTAAAGTTATGAAACTTATTGTCGAAATTAGTAACATATCAAAGGTTTATGAAAAATGATGAAATGTGAGTTACTTGATTGGTGTTTTTGCAATGATATAATAAGTCCAGACAATATATCAAATATAATATATAAGTAGGAGGGAGAGGCATAATGTGGATTTTTAATTATTAAAATTACTGTCAAAATTAGTAACATATCCAGGATTATGAACAAAGTTTAAACGTGAGTAAATCGATTGTGTGTTTATAATAAAATAATCAGCCACGGAAATATATCAAAGTAATTATGTTAATAAGTGCGGGCGATAAGGATGGTTTAATTTATGAAACATAATTGTCGAAATTAGTAACATATCCAAGAATTATGAAAAATGATAATATGTTTTTTAATGCATTAGTGTGTTTGCAATGGAGTAATCAGACCAGACAATATATCAAAGTTATTATTTTAGTAAGTGGGACGATTATGTGGGTTAAAATGATGAAAAATGATTGTCAATATTAGTAACATATCAAAGAATTATGAAAAATAACAAAATGTGAGTTAATTGATTTGTGTGTTTGAAATGAAATAATCATCCCAGATAATATATGAAAGTTATTAATTTAGTAGTGGGGGGTTTGATAATGTGGGTGAAAGTATTTTTAAAATTGTCGAAATGAGTAACATATCCAAGAATTAAGAAAAACTGATGAAGTGTGAGTTAATTGATACTTATTTTTTTAAATGAAATCATCTGCCCATACAGTATATCAAAGTAATGTGTTTAGTAAGAGAGAGGGATGAGGATGGTTTAAATTATAAAACATTATTGTCGAAATAAGTAACATATCCAAGAATTACGAAAAATGATGAAATGTGATTTAATTGATTGGTGTGTTTATAATAAAATAATCAGCCTAGAAAATATATGAAAGTTATTTTATAAGAAAAGAGGAAGGAGATAAGGAGGGCTTAAATTATGAAAAAAATTGTCGAAATTAATAATATATCCAGGAATTACGATTAAATGATGAAATATTAGTTGATTGGTGTGTTTGTAATAAAATAATCAGCATAGAAAATATATCAAAGTTATTATTTAGTATAGAGGGAAGGGCGAAAATGTGGGTTAAAATTATGAAAATGATTGTCGAAATTAGTAATATATTCAAAAATTATGAAAAATGATTAAATGTGATGTCATGCATTAGTGTGTTTGTAATAAAATTATAAGCGCAGACAATATTTCAAAATTATTATTTTAGTAAGGAGGGGGGATAATATGGGTATAAATTATGAAAAATGATTGTCGAAATTAGTAACATACCCAGGAATTATGAAAAATGATAAAATGGAGGTTAATTGATAAGTGTGTTTGTAATGTAATAATCAGCTCAGCAAATGTATCAAATTTATCATTTTAGTAAGGTTGGGCGACAACGTTGGTTTAAATTATAAAAAAATATTGTCGAAATTAGTAACACACCCAAGAATTACGAAAAATGATGAAGTGTGAGTTGATGTGTCTGTTTTTAATAAAATAATCAGCCTAGAGAATATATCAAAGTTATTTTTTAGTAAGGTGTGAGATATTGTGAGTTTACGTGATGAAAAATTATTGTCAAAATTAGTACGATCTCCAAGAATTATTATAAATGATGAAATGTGAGTTAATTGATAGTTGTGTTTTTTTAAATAAAATATTCAGCCGATACAATATATCAAATTTAATATTTTAGTAAAGGGGGGGCGATAATGTTGGTTGAAGTTATGAAAAATTATTTTCGATTATAGTAACATATTCAATAATTATGAAAAAATGATAAAATGTGAGTTAATTGACCGGTGTGTCTGTAATGGAATACTCATCCCAGGAAATATATCAAAGTTATTATTTTAATAAAAACTAGAATAATATGAGTTTGTTTTTATTCATGCTGAACAGAACGCTCGCAGCATGCCTAGCAACAATATATTACACATGAAAAATGCTGCTGTGGAATTTCCACAGGCCCAGCTAGTGATTTATAATTATTTTAAGCATCTTTCATGTAAAGCTTTTTTATAGCTACACCCCTTTAATGGATATGATTAAACAAACATCTTCCTTTAATTACAAAGCAGTATATCTTCCCAGAATCAAAGTACACATATTGTGCACATGTATTAAACCAACTATGTCAGATATGCCATATACCTCGTCTGCATTACATCATAAAAACTACATTTAATTTTGCTCCCCAATAGAGCCTCAATATATTTTTCACTCGCAATATATAAATATCGCTATACGACACATCTTTATTATGTTACCTAACCTGTTTCCCCTCTTCTATTGTGAACCATGAGGCTTCAAAATACTATAGCATAAAGAGTTTTCGATTACCGTATGCCTCAACTGATATATATATTATTGAATTAATGATTAATCTAACAATCTATTTCTTCCTCTTTATATATATATGTATATAATATATATATATAGTTGTGTATCGTAATTTTCTTTATATATATATATATATATATATATATATATATTGCTAGATATCTTAGAACAATTTAAAAAAAACAACATAATCACAGACATCTACCACAAACCCTAAGATACTCAACAATACCTCTACTTAAAAAGCCACCATCCCAAAACTGTCTAAAATCCATACATTACTCCTTGACACGTAGAGTCTGCACCATAGTAACAGATAGACTTGACTAAATTAACTGCAATTAACCCTGCGCAAAAGCGGATATCCACCACCACTAATACGTAAAGGTATTGAACTGGAAGAAAAATCCCAGTAGACCAACTAATAAACCCCCAAAACACAAGAAAGAACAAATTATAGCATACGTCTCCACACACAACACAAAAAACCCATAGCTATTTACACATATAACGAAAAACCTTATGCTTCTCAGTCAGAACGATAAGCTAAACAACATACTCAAAACAACAAAAATGATAAAAACCAAACGCCAACCCCCAAACCTAAAACACATCCTAACATCCTCTAAACTCCTTCAGTACACTACCAAAGGAGACACAAAATGCAATAAACAGCGATGTGGAGTTTGTGCCATCATAATAGAAGGAAACACATACACATTTAAAAATCGAACAAAAACATTCCAGATAAAACTGACCTCAACTGCACCTCGAGAAATGTAGAGCATGAACTAAAATGCACAGCGTGTGACAAATCTTACATAGGCGCCACCAAAAACCTCAGCAATGGAGTGGCCTTACATAAAAGCAACATTAAAATCGCAGATAACAGACATATCTTTGTTTCAAAACACGTGCATACATGCAGAGAAAATAGGTTCAAAATAATGCCAATCTTCCAAATAGACAACTACTTTTATTTAATTACACAGGAAAACAATCCATAACAAGATTCACTCCCGAATTAAACAGAGCTTAATATCTATGGAAAACACACCCGCACACATGTTTATACACATGTACACTTCTACACCTAAATCAGAACCGATACATTTGGAAACACACACACACATCCACACATAGACACAGCACCCCTACCTCTAGCATAACACATTAAACAATACCAACTTACCTCGAAACCTACAACACTAAAATATACCTAGAACCACAGTGTAGTAACTGTTCCAACACTGCGCCCACACCTCCTAACCTCAATCAGTGGAAGAGAAACCCTTCATGACCGAGATAATGCTCAAGCTTATACTTGTGCTTTTCCCGGCGCTCCCTCCCTTCTGGGGAGCGAGATCTTCCTCACACTAAAAAGCGATCCTGGGTCTAGCCCTACAAACATGGGGAGACAAACAAATATCTCCTATGTCTATTTATAAATAAGCCTTTTTATTTAAACACACATAATATTATGAATGCCATCCGACTAAGATAAACAACGAAATCACAATAGAAAGAAACTAAAATCTAAAAATCCAAAACCTCAAAATCACAATTAAATGAAAACATCTCTACCGATGACCCCTGTTTCAGAGAAACTGACCCCCCCACCACACACACATTAAAAACGAACTTGTATCACATTTGCTTTCTTATAATGTTATACAACTATTAAAGTATACATTCTACAAGCCAATACAAGGAAAAAACACGGACACACACACAAACACACACCCACATACACACACACACACACACCCTACCCTACGCACCCACCTGACCAAGTACCGACACGGTCCTCATCCACCCAAGTAATAATAAAAATAAAAAAAATAAAAACATAACAAAATTAAAAATAAATAAAAAGTAGGAAAAGGAGAAGAGAGTGGACAACAAAAGAAGGATTGCCATAGTCTGACCCCAATAAGAAGGGTAGTAGTGAAACACACCCATGAAGATATTTGGTGTTATTTACAGACATTTCATCCGCTCGGGGAACTTGTAACTACAATGGATTGCGAAAATGCTTTTATACATTCTGAACACATTTTAAATACATTTTAATTATTTTACACTTTGAATAATTTCTGAAGAGGATGCTACACAGAACGCCTGAAACGCGTAAAAACCTATTTCAATGATTTCAAAACATTATTACAATTATGTAAATATGATACATTTTTATATGAAAAATCAAAAGACGGAATAATAAAATAATGTTAAAAAATGCATAGCAATTGTTGGTGACCTTTTTTATTTAAACACACACACACACACACACACACACATATATATATATATATTAAAATGTATTTGAGAAATTAGAAAAATAGCATTCTTATGTAAAAAAATGAATTTATAATAAATAATACAATGCTAAACTTGCATGTTCTATTTATTGTGATAATATACTGGCATGTTTTGTGACAATACAGTTTTTATCATGGTTACATTTACTGTAAAAAAATCTTGTCGCTGTATGGTTGTTTTCCGTTGAACTTGTATTCATTTTTTCCATTCTCCTACTTTTGATTTTGTAAAAACCTTTGCATAATGTAGTAAAGTGTCTTCTCTTTTATATATTTGCATTCATATTAGAGGCTCGCATTAACAAATATCCGTGCACTTGGAACTAAATGAGACGACGTAGTATCGTTTCAACGTGCAGATATCTTAAGGCTAATGAAAGTAACTTGCACTCTGTTATCCCGTCTTATATCCTTTATTATATCCGGTTATGTTCCAGTTTGTCGTTAGGCCACTGACAGACACTTGCAAGAACTTGGAGTCAAAACTGCGTCAATCGCTGTATTGCAGACTAGCAAGACTATCCGACATTGCTCGGGACCTTATAAACAATGAGGCAATTTAAGTTGATTTTTAATATAATTTTTATTGTTACTCTTTGGAGAAAGGAGTTTTTAATATGTATGTGTCATTTGCTATTTCGAGCAAAAGAATATTTTTCCTACCCTAGGCCGGCTATTACACGTGTATAAAATAAGTGCACTTTTCCTAGGACAGACAATTTACAGAATGCATATGAAATAATTTTACCTTTTTCGGGCGAGTAATTTATAACACATATTAAAATATTTTTACCTACCCTCGGACTGGTAATTTAAAAACAAATATGAAATAATTTAACATACTCACGGCATGTATTGTACAACATTTATGAAATAATTTTTTTCCATCGAAGGCTACCATAATTTTACGAAAATTGAAATCATTTTTAGAAGATGGATCATTGGGATTTCCAAATTAATACATATATACATTGTGTTTGTTAGTGAGTTCGCAACCCTTGCTTCACCAATCATTTCAACATTACTGAGTTTCTTTCCTTCCTCACTATCGTCACTATTATTGTAAGAAAATGTAAGTCATTTTTTGAAGATGTCTCAGCAGGATTTAAAAATTAATGTATAAATACATTGATGCAGTTAAGTAATAAGAACACTCTTGCTTCATTATCAAATTCTAAATTACTCTGTTTAATTTTTTTTACCACTTACCAATAACAATTTATTTTGCGAAAAATACGTAATTTCAGAAGATTTTTTTTTACAAACAAATAAACAAAAATGTTGAAAATCCTGGTGGTTAGGCAACCCTTGCTTCACTACAAAATTCCACGTCACTGTGTTCTTTCCCTCCCTAGTAAGGCACCATACTTTTAAGTGAAATTATATCATTTCTTGACCATAACTCAGCATGTTTTCCAAATAATTACATAAACGCATTGAGGCGAATGATCATTAGACAACTTTTACTTTACCACAATTTTTTTATTTTTTTTTATTTTTTTTTTTTTTTTTACACAGTGATCACCACTTATCAAGGCCCGGAAGCCACTCAGGGATAAGGGTTATTGCAAGTACATTAAGTTAGTGAGGAGATTTGCTGAAGTGTTTACTTAAGGGGGCGGTTCATTAGGAATTTGTTAACATTGGACTTGAAGACATCCAAGTTGTAGTCCGGAGGGAAGCAGGCAGACGGAAATGTAGTTCTTCCCGCTTTCTATCAACACCAGCAACAACACATTAGTAAGAGAAACGATGTCATTTCTAGAATATGATTCAATAATTATTCCAGATTTTTGGAATCTGACATTGTGGGAGATTGCATAGTGACCCCAAAAGGGACATTACTCTTTCCAGCCCTATCCCAAAAGAAAACCCAAGAGCACGTTAAAAAGCATCATAATAATTGGCCTTTCTACTCACCACTACAACTGTGACGTCATTCCCGAAGTTAACATTGAAAATTTAGAAAAATATTTAAAACCACCTACAGAAATCAATAAAGTGTCTGGGCCGATTATTTCATAACAAACAGGCCAATCAATTAACACACATTTCATCATTTTTCATAATTCTTATATACGTTCCTAATTTCGACAATCATTTTTGATATTTGATTCCCCCATTATCGCCCCCCCCCTTACTAATATAATAACCTTATAATATGGTTCGGGTTGAGTATTCATTTACAAACACACACACTAATTAGCCCACATTTCATCATTTTTCGTAATTATTGGATATGTTACTAATTTCGACAAGCATTTTTCATAATTTTAACCCTCATCATAGCCCCCCGCCTCCTCTTACGAAAATGATAACTTTGATATATTGTCTAGTTTGATTATTTCATTAAAAACACACCAATATATTTAATAACATGTAATCATTTTTTCATAATTCTTGGCTATGTTACTTATTTCAACAATCATTTTTGATATTTGTAACTCACATTATCGCATACCCCTTACAAATGTAACTTTCATCTATTGTCTGGGCCGACTATTTCATTAAACACACACCATTCAATAAACTCCTATTTCCTCATTTTTCATAATTCTTGAATATGTTACTAATTTCGAAAATCATTTTTTTTTATAATTTTAACCCACATTATTGCATCCCCTCCTTTCGTGATGAAATAGGAGTTAATAACTTTGTAATATTTTCTTGGTCGATTCTTTCATTACAAACACCCCAATCAATTAACTCACATTTCATCATTTTTCATAATTCTTGAATATGTTACTGATCTGAACAATGCTTTTTAATAAGTGTAACTCCCATTGTTGCCATTCTTTTCGAAAAAAATGACCTTTATATATTAGCTGGGCCGATTATTTAATAACAAACAAACAAATAAACTAACTCACGTTTCATCATTTTTCATAATTCTTAGATATGTTACTAATTTCGACAGTCATTTCTGATATTTGATTCCCTCATTATCGCCTCCCCTTACTAATATAATAACTTTATGATATTGTCTGGCTTAATTATTTCATTACAAACACACCAATCAATTAACTCACATTTAATCATTTTTCATAATTCTTGGATATGTTACTAATTCCGACCATCATTTTTCATAATTTTAATCCACATTATAGCTCCCGCCCCTTACAAAACTAAAGACTTTCATATATTGTCTGGTTGTATTATTTCATTAAAAAAACATTAATCAATTAAATCACATTTCACCATTTTCTATAATTCCTGGATATGTTACTAATTTCGACAATCATTTGTAATATTTTTAACCCACATTATCGCCCTCTCCCTTACGAAAAGAATAAGTTTGATATAGTCTGGGTGTATTATTTCATTAAAACCATACCAACCAATTAACTCACATTTACTCATTTTTCATAATACTTTTACATGTTACTAATTTCGACAATCATTTTTCATAATTTAAATCTACATTCTCGCCTACCCTTCCTTACGAAAATGATAACTTCGATATATTGTCTGGCCTGATTATTTAATTACAAAGATACCAATTTATTAATTCACATTGCGCCATTTTTCATAATTCTTGGATACGTTACTCATTTCGACAATTATTTTTCCTAATTTTAACTCACATTATGTCCGCCCCTAACGAAAATAATGGCTTTTATATATTGCCTGGGCCGATTATTTCATTACAAATACATGAATCAATTAATTCATTTTTCATAATTCTTGGATATGTTACTAATTTCGACAATCATTTTTCATATTTTTAACCCATGTCATCGCCATATTAAAATGGTTTTCTCAATAATGAATGTTATTTCAACACAGTCCGTAAGCTGTTAGCCAATTTCTTATTTAATAAATAGTTAGATGAAAGTACACAATAGTTTTATAACCTCGCCATATTAAGATTGGCTTTCAAAATAAGGTTAATATTTCAGCACGGTTATTATTCTGTATATCACCTTTTTTAATTATAACATTGTTAGGTGAAAGACACCTTCATTTCTCTATATTAAGAATGGAGTTCTAAACAATAACATCACAGTCCATATCCTGTGTGTCATTTTTCAAATTTTTAATTGTTAGATGAATGTACAGAATAGTTACAAACATACACGCCCCATATACATAATGTCTTTAAGAATAATAATGCTATTATTTCAGCACGGCCCGTATTCCGAATGTCAGTTTTCCTACCCCCTCTTTTAAAAATATAAATGAAATATAGTAAGTATGAAATCGTAAATTGCTTCAACAAATTTCAGGCCTAATTCCATATCACCCCATCACTTAAAAATAGATATGAAATAAAGAAAATTTGACATCGTAAACTGCTTCATCCATTTCCGGGACTGACTCTATATCATCCCCCTCTCTTAAAAATAAATATGGAAGGAAGGAATATTGAGACTGTGGAACTCTTTTCCGTCTGCCTGTTTCCCACCTGAATACAACCTGCATGTCTTCAAGTCCAACATAAACAATTCCTGATGAACCGCCGCCTTAAGTAGACTCTTTATTAAATCTCCACACTAACGTACTGTACTTGCAATAACCATTATCCCTGAGTAGCTTCCGGGTCTTGATAAGTGGTGACCTCCTTGTAAAAAAAATACTACTCTCGGATCACGGTATTATTGATTAGCATTTGGTTTACGCCCTTGTTAACGACCCTCCAATCTCCTTACGCTAAGAAATACGCTGTGGGCTGGGTGATAGTTGCAATATATGCCTCCGTCATATACTAACACCCAACACTAAATACTTTCCTCGCCAACAACCAGAGAGGAGGTACACCAACAAATTTTAAGCTTTATCGCAAATCATTCCGAATGTAAAAGCAACTCCATGAGGATTTTATGAGTAGCTCTGTGTTTCAATAGATGAACAACTGGCATACTCTATAGAATGAGAAATCTTCATCGACATAGTGGACAGGTTATTATAAAAGTAAAGCAATCACAAAGAAGGATGCATTTTTACTCAAACTATCTCGGCCTCGATCCAATTGCAACAAAAGTGCATCAATAAGTGTGCTACAGTGTGTGATAAGTGTTAATGGCTGTAAAATATGTAGAAATGTGTAAATTTATTTAATTGTATTCCACTCATAAGATTAACCACAAATGCAGGTGAGGGTTGACGAATTGTTTCAAGAAAACAAGTTGCGTTCACGCATGGAACATGCAGATATTTAGTTTGAATTGTTGAACACGAAGAGAAAATAAGAGAGACGGCGAAGGAAAAAGAGAGCATCCGCGCGATAGAGATAGTTATATAGGGAAATTTTACTATATTTTTAAATATACTTAATTTGGTAAGCTCTAGGTAAGGCGTTGAATTTGAACTTGAACCCCCAGATCTTAGTTTGAATAATTAACTACTAAGAGTAAAATATATAGGGAGTGCGAAAAAGAGAGTGAGGGGAGGATGATGTTATACGCCAGCTAGACACGAGGTAGAAAGTACTCAGTATTATCTCATCCTCGGTTGCTAAGATCTACATAATCTAATTGTCTTATACAGAACTGTATACTTTATGCTTGTTTTGTTTTTGCTTGTCTTTTTAGAGATTTAGTTTACAATAAACCACTATCTTCATGAGAAATATCAAGTCCGACCTAAAATGAAAGGCAATCGCCTTTTATTCTTGCTGATATTCAGTATAGAGATTTTGATAAGAAATAGATCTTCCAAATCCGAGGTTCGGCTTCGATATGAATGGACGTTTGTGTTAGAAATAATGTCAGTGTGTATTCCCATCAAACTTCTTTTTTGATATGTTTTTCGCATACCGTCTTATCTTTTGGTCTTTCTATTATACCATGCTTATTGGCTTGCGATAATCCTTCCTTAACTCTCATTTGTCAACATGTATACATGTTAAGCTTCATCATCGTTGTATTTATGTTATTGTTATCATAATTATTCATCCTCGTGATGCTGCAGGAAACTCTCTTTAAAACGTGTTTCCTTTTGTGAATCGGATATTATGGTATAGGTATATCAGCATTCAAAAGAAAGAAAACATCTATTTTTATTTGTTGTATGCCTTCCTTATAACAGGTCTTCTTTTTTCATGCATATATATATATATATATATATATTTGTTAAACGTATATATTTTATGTATATTTATGTATACATGCATATATATTTATATGTACCTATGCATATAAATATATATATATGCATATATATATATATATATATATATATATATATATATATATATATATATACGCCTGTACGTGAATATATCAGATACAGATGTATGTATAAACATATGTTTAAGTTAAAGTATATATATATATATATATACGCATATATATATATACCATTAAAAGTATATAGTTATACATATTTTACATGTATATATACATGCATATATATACGTATTTATGCATCAACGTGTATATATACACAATAGAAACTCGATGTATATAGATTTACTGAGCAACTTGAAAAAATGGAATGCAATACATTGCGCGGTGTTTTAGAAAGATTTTATGACGAGCAATTTGTAGCTAATTTACGACGATAAAGAACATTAAGAGTTAATTTTATTAAAGGGAAGAGAGTGTTGTTTACAGATGTATAAAATAATTTTACTATTTAAATGAACGACACGTTTATGTTCAGTCATTCTATTTTCGATCCTTTCCATCTTTTGAGTAGCAGTCTTAACTTCTGGAGCGGGATGGAGCATATAATTACCAGGTTTATCATAGGTCTTCCAAATACGTCTCCATTGCGCGATCAAGCCCTCTATCTGCAGACCGAAGCGATTTGATAATACCCTGAATCTTCTTGGTAAATTATATAGGGATTATATAGGGATACTATGAATATGATTCCACACACCGTCTTTCTCTTCCCCACCCATGTATATTATATGCGATACATTATTCCCCACTCGGAATAATTTACATTTCTTTAAATTATATAAACTATATATCCATATATATATATATATATATATATATATATATATATATATATATATATATATATATATATATATATATATATATATGACTTGACTTCGATTTTGACATATAGATGTTTGAGATACAGGTTTTAGACCTGTCCATCGTTCCAAGGGAAACATTTCCTAGACAACTTTGTGGCATGCGTGGCACAGAGACCCAGGAATTTGAACTTGCATTCAGGAGGATGAATAATATAAATTCGGAAGCAATCTCCATTGGGCGCCAAGTCTGCTTTTGAATGCGTTTACCGGTTGTGCTTGTACAAATGCATCTGGGAGATCATGGCATGTGTTGAAAACCCTCTGTGAGAAAGTTCATTTGCGGACATCTAGCCTACGGTGTTTTTTTTTACGATGTTGATGCTGTACCCCTGGTTGCGCTGTTTTTGTCGATCTGAAAAGACGGCGTTCTTATATCATAAATCCCATGGATGTACTCGTAGAGATCGACCACACTACCACGATTTCTCCGATGCTCAAGAGTGGGCAGTCTCAGGGTTATCAATCTTTCAGAATATTGCGTGTCCTTCAGTGAGGCCAGCAGCTCGGCGCTGTATGTCTTCCAGATGACTGCGTAAGGTCTCATGGTGCGGCTGCCAAACAGAGTGGCAATACTCTAAGATAGGACGCACAAGGCTCTTGTAGAGTTACACAAAGACTGTATTCGAGAGGAAGTCAAAAGTATGATCCCGACAACTTTATTTACTTTTGCGATGGATGTAACTAAATGTTTCTTCGATCTCAGTTTGTTGTCGATTTAGACGCCTAGGTCTTTCTCATGATCATGCTCTTCCAGTGTTATCACTCTAAGATACTTGTCTTTCAATGTGTATTTAACCTCTGATCATCTTCTCCCTAGCTTCAGGACGCTGCCTTTCAGTGGGTTAAAACGGAGCAACCAGTCTTGTGACCACTTCTGGAAGTTATCCAGGTCAGCCTGTGGTTCCTGGAATGTCACTACGTGTGCACAAATTTGTGTCATCTGCAAACACCTTCCTTTCACTTTGGCAGAGTTTAGCTAGCTCGTTTATGTAGATGACGAATAACACTGGGCCAATGACACTTCCCTGTGGTATCCCGCTCGTTACTGGTGCTGGTCTTGATTTTGCTCCGTTTACTTCCACACACTGTTGTCTAGCATTTATGAACGCCTGAATCCAGTTGAGGACATTGCACTTGATACCAAATGACTCAATCTTACTCAGGAGGCAACCGTGAGGCACGGAATCGAAGGCCTTCATGAAGTCCATGTAGACGATGTCGATACTTCCTCCTCCACAACATGCAGAAGCTGAGTAGTACAGGGTTTTCCCTGTACAAAGCCATGTTGCTCTGTGCTAATAATGTGGTTTTCCCTTAAATGCCTTTTAACTTCTTCCCTGACAAGATTTTCCATCACCTCACAGAGTATGAATGTGAGACGAATTGGTATGAAGTTACTCGTTTGTAGTCGGCTTTCCTTCTTGAAGACGGAGGAGACTGTTGCCTTTCTACAGTCCTGTGGTACTTGTTCTTCTAGCAGAGATATATGGAAAAGCAGTGATACTGGGCGTGCCAAGGTATCAGCTGCCTTTGAAAGAACAAGAAGGTTGATGGCGTCTGGCCCTGCTACCTTGTTGGTCTGTAAGTTCTAGTGTAGTTTCCGTATTTTTCCTCAGAGATTTCGAATGTTTCTAAAGGTACGTTATACTCGTGGAAGGTCGGGTAGCGGACCATCGTCTTCTCGGGTCAAAACGCTCTGGATGAAATCATTTGATATATCTACTTTGTCTTTGTCTGATGTTGTTTTGCTTCCGTCTTCCTTTTTTAGGTTTCCTATTCCCGATTTCGTTGTCGTCTTGCTTTTAACGTATGAGCAAAATGCTTTGGTATTAGTCTTAGCCTCAGCTACTACTTTAGCTTCTAGACCTCCTTTTGCTTTCCTTCATTTTATGGTGGAGTTGTTGTTTGCCTTAATCTATTCGGTGTAGTCTTCTTTCTTTCTGGTTTGATGCTTTTCCTGAAAAGTCTGTGTTTCTTTTTGACTATTTCCAGCGTTTCTGTGCCCATCCATGTTTTGTATGGGCTCGGCATACTGGTTTGGTTGGTACTGAGCGTTGGACTGCCTGGTTGATTTTATCCTTAATGAGAGTCCACATGCCGTCTACATTTTTGCCTTCCAGCTTTTTATCCCAGTATGTTTCCTACAGTTCACCTATGAGTTTCTCAAAGTCCGCTTTTGGGTACTTGAAACATTTATGCTTGGGCTGTTCTGTTTTATAGTGGTCTATTTTGATAATGAGGGTGTGTTGGTCACTTTTCCCCAGTCCAGGTGCCATTGTAATTTCTTCAATAAGGTGTTCACGGTTTGTAAGTACAAGGTCTAACAAATTGGATTTTTCCTAATCTCTATATTTTGTTGGTTCTTTCTGATGTTGTACAGGAAATGCGTCTTGAGTAGCTTTCAGGAATTTTTATGCTGAGTGGTCAGGACCGACGGTACTGATTTAGAACTTCCAGACTATGTTAGGAAAGTTAAAGTCGCCGATCAGAAGTAGGTCCATTTTTGTTGCCTCTGTCGTTTTGCTCATAATTGTATTTAGTTCCCGTGTGTTTTCCTCACTGCTGCCTGGACTTTTGTATATAAGACCTACAAGGAGGGAGGAGTTATTTGCCATGCAGCAGTCGATGAAGAGTGCCTCTTTGAAGTCGTTAGTGTCCAATCTGTCGCATATGGTGGGTTTCAAGACTTTTGAGATCAGCAAGCATATCCCTCCTCCATCTTGCTCGTGTGTGGAGCAGTTCATATCCCTCTATATTTATTTCGCATTCCTGACGATAATATCATGATCTTTTGGGTTTCAGCTCCGGTAGGCCTAGGATTGCTGGCTGGTGTAATTCTATCATTGCTTGAATGTCAGCTTTTTTGTTGCCACTCTATCCACATTCCAATAAATACATGTTAAATCAATAACAGCCTGCTCAAATGAAAAAAAAACTAGACGAAAGAAACTCATGCTTACAACTTTGAATAAAAGGACACTTTGAAGAAGCACATCCACTTTTAAAACCACGATCAGATATTTGTTTTGTTTTGTTTTTAACTTTCTCTGCTCTAGGGGCTTGCCTGGGTACTTCCCTATGTTTATTACTTGTCCGTCTCGTCGGACCCAGTGGGCGTTCGCATCCTCGGGAGTTTTCGATCCCTCTATCTTCTTCCTAATCTCCTGGTAAAGGACCTCCATCTCTTCTCTCTCCTTTGGTGCCAAGTCCTTACATCTTGTGATTTTATTGATTTTACATTTTGTTATGTCCTCCTTTTCAGATTGTACCTGCTTCTTAATTTTGCACAACTGCACTCAGGGTCTCGTCACGAGCGGTTTCTGAAGAGAAGGTTAATCACAGTGCCCTCGTCTTTCTTCTACTTCCAGTTTCCTGTCCTCTTGCGGTTCGAATTCTCTCTTTGTACTACTACGTAGCTTTCCCAAACGACGGATGTCAGTAGGTTGGTATACTCCTGTAATTTGTCCATGATTTTCTGCAACGATTTCATGTTCTTGTCCCTTTGATGGGTTTTCTTCCAGACCGAATATAACTATGTTAGTGGCCCTTCTGGTACGATAGCGGAATTCGGCTAAGTCTTTCTTTGTTGCCTCATAAGATATTTCCTGCATAAGCACTTCGTTTTCCACTCTATTCTCAGTTTGTTGTTTTTTTAGGTTCTTGCCCGCGTCACGCAGACCTTGCAGCAGGTCACTCTCTTACATCCTTTTCATATTTTCGTTCAGACTATCAACGTCTTCAGTCAGATTGTTAACTTTGTTTTCCAGATTCGTCATGTTCAATAAGAACTTGCTTGTCGAGAGTGTTGCATGGTTTGGGGCAGTAGAAGTGTACTGTTGCTAGGGGTTTGTTGCTTTCTTTCATTATGGCCTGATACAAGGCGTCATCGATACTAACGCATGCTGCATGGTACCACTGAGCGTACAACTCGCATCTGACTGCTTTGTCTCTTTTTGAGTTTTTGTAGCATGTACTGCAAGTCGTATAACTTCCGCCTCCAGAACCTCTACGGCTACCGCCACTAGCACCCGCTGGTGTTGAATTGTCTATGATGAAAGGTTTGGAAAAGCCACCCACTCAACTTTTCTGCCACATCAATATAACTATATTACAGTTTTTTAAGAAACGAAAAGAGTCTATAGTTCTTTCGGGCTTTACAACCATTCATGCGCAGGTAGCAAGAAAGAGGTTTCATAGAGTTTACCACATGAAAGTCAAACAAACTGCGAACACTCATTAAGTGACTACACTAGACGAAATAAAAATGGCTACTGCTACTTAAATACTGTTAAAATGCTTCTCTCCTACAAAAGTGTCACAATTGTTGTTTCGGGTCATAGAACATGCAGGATGTATGCAAATACACTTCTGACCAGCAAATAATCGCCACTACCTGGCACGATATTTGAATAATTTACTTTCTTTCACATACTTTTTACCAATGTTTTTCTTTTTTTTTAACTTACAAATCATGCAATATATCATCTGTGAAAGACAAGGAGTTTGGAACTTAGTTACTGTACCTTTGCAAAGTTTATTCTTTTTTTTCCAATAAGCACTCAATGTTGCTCGCCTTTCAGAGACAAGCAACGAAAAAAATTCAAATATAATTTCAATGATGTTTTTTTTTTATAAATCACTCCCGCAACTTTACATGGCTTAAACATTGATGTAGTTGAGGTACAAACAAAGACAAAGTTTTACGTACAATGAGTCAGGATATATATATATATATATATATATATATATATATATATATATATATATATATATATATATAACTAAATCCTTCTAAACAAGAGAATAATCCAGGTTGTCCTCGGCGGGGGTATGTCCAAATAATTTAATATAAATACGGGTCAATCCTTGGACCATTTTCTTTTAGATATTCAGTAATGATTTACCTGATAAAATTGAGGTGAGCCATGAGATGGGTATATTTTCTGACTACACTACGCTCCATATCATGCAAGTCGGAAAAACTAATTAGCATATATCTAAGGTAATGGCTGAAACCCTAGAGAAAGACTTTTAGTCTGTAATGGAATGAGGTCAAATATGGATGGTAGCGTTTAACGCTACCAAGACAAGACTCATTTCCTTTTATTAGTACATGAAACCTTACCAACCACTAATAGCAATGGTAAAAGATACATTACCTGAAAGTACTTCGCTAAAGCTCCTTGGCTTAACGTTCACAGGAAACATGAGTTGGTATAGATACATCGAGATCATTGCAAAGGCTGCTCGGAAGAGGGTTGGCTCTCTGTACCGTGCTTGAAAGTTACTCACGTCTGAAAATATCCTGAACCTCTACAAAGCCAGCATTCGCCCCTGTATCGAGCACTGCTCTCACATTTGCGTTGGTGCATCTGCTACTAGACTCCCGCACCTGGAGAGGGTCCGAAAGAGAGTCACCATCCTGATAGGTTCCGAAATATCAGCTAAGCTTTAGCTCAAGTCCCATCGACTAAATGTTGCATCTCTGTTTCTGTTTTACACACATTTTATGGGACATTCTCTTACGAACTTCAGCCCCTTATACACCTTCGAGTGAAATACCCGGACAAACCCGACAAGCAGCGTAGTCCCAACCGTACACAGTAGAGATCCTTAGATGTAGTAATAACTCTAATAGCTTATTTCCCAGAACTGCTAAACAGTTGGATTCTTCTCCGATTTCCTGTTTCCCAAACTGTACTGACATGCAGAAGTTCAAGTGTATTATGAACAGATATCTTGATGTTAAACTCCCTACATAGTAACCTTGCAACTTAGGTCTCTGAGAGTAGCCCCCCCACGTCAAAGTTGCAATATGCCTTCTTTTGGGTGAAAAAAAAAAAAATATATATATATATATATATATATATATATAGATGAAACGACTGGTTTGTTAAAAGTCGATAACCTAGAAATCTACAAGTCCGTTTGTAAACATATTTTGAAACAATGACTGTATCTAACCTAACTGTGTTTTTAAATATAAAATTAAAAAATATTACCATATTAAAAAAAAAACAACTGTTTTTCAACACCATCACTTTCCGATTTTGGCCGAGGACATTGCGTGTAAATACTTCCAGTTTCTTCCATTACCGCCAAGTAACCCTGTCATATATTTTTATATAAACAATTACGTTCATTCGTTTTTTTTTGTTATTTCTTTTTTGGCCTGCTTTTTCTTTAGATATTATCTTTAACCATTAGCAGTGTATAGTTGACTTATTTTTTAAATTCTATTTAAACACACACGTGCCGACTAGCCTTTTGTTTCCCTCCAAGTATTTGCGCATTCTTTAACTCTGTTTCAGAAAATTCAGTTTTTCATCATGTTCGGAAACAATGATTTCATCTAACTTAACTGTGTTTTTAAATATGAAAAATTAAAAACATACCATATTACATAAAATTTTTCCTATGCGTCGCGTTTTATTTACGACCGATTAATTTCGACATTTCTTTTTTTTTCTTTTTTTAATTTTTTTTATATAACCGTTTTTTCATTGCTAACATAAAACCGCCGCAACTTAATTATTTCCTTGATGCGTCCTTATTTTTTACATAAACAGTAAATTCACGTGCATTACTGTTACGTCAATTTACATTTATATACAACCAATTGTATTAATTCATTCTTTTTTTTAATACATCCTGCCTTTTCCTATATATTATTTTTTACACTTAGCGGTGTTGTTTACTTTCCGAGATTTTTATTTGTTTTTTTTCGTCTCTATTTTGACCATATTAAAGAACCTTTTTGTCCGCCAACTTTTTGCATTTTCTTTGCATCTTACTTTCCACATTTACGGTGTATAATTACGTTATATCACTGTTTGCTATTTCATTTTGATATAGTGTGTTTTTTTCTCATTTATATACGACCGTTTTTTTACTTGCTAACAAATAAACTCCGTAAATTATTTTTTGTTGCATACTTCCTTATTTTTTTCATGAACAGTAAATTCACTTGCATTCTGTTTGTTCACTTTACATTTATATATAAACCATTGTATTAATTCCTGATTTTTTATGCAGCCTGTCTTATCATTTATATATTAATTTTTACAACTAGCGGTGTCGTTTACTTTTCCAGTTTTTTATTTGTCTTTTTTTCCTCTTCTCTATTTTGATCATATTAAACACTTTTTTTCCGCCAACATGCATTACCTTTTTTTTCATCCTGCTTTTTCTTTATATATTACTTTTTGCATTTGCGGTGTAAAATTGCCTTATCTCTGTGTATGCTATTTTTTCGCTGTTATTTACAACCGTTTTTCTTACAAAGAAACTCCATAAATCAATTTATTTCTACGGGTTTCTATATAATTTACTTAAACAGTAAATTAACGTGGATTACTGTTACGTCACTTTTCCTATTTACCACAAAAAACCCATAGAATTCTTTCTTTTGTTCGATTCATACATTAGCAGATTGTCCATTTACTGCTTGAGACAACGCCTTTTCCTTTTGGCTGTTCTTTGGATCTAAAGTCGTTCTTGCTAAGTACCGGTGGCGTTACAGTTTTTCCCGTTTAAATGCCCCGCTACAGATCATACTTAGGTTGGCGTACCTGCAATGTCGATTCAATTCGGCGATTAGTTGACAGTCAAAATCCTTAACAACGAGTATCGGCAAACGAGAAGAGCAGACAACGGATGATTTTGGTATGTGCCAATGAAGCAGCAGCGACGTGCTTCCAGACTGGGCAGCAAGATTACTGGTACAAACATCCCGTTATACAGATCTGCTTCGATCTCGAATGAACGTGAGAGACTACGACATGCGGAATGACGTCAAGGAGAAACTGCAGCTCAGCGTCAAACTCGACTCCATGCTCAACCAACCCGGGATCGTGATCGGCTTGCATTCAACTACGACCCTGATGATTATTACAATTTGAGTCACCAGGTTCAAATAGGCACAATGACTGAAGTGTTTCCCTACTGCAAGGCTCTGGAATTAAAGTGGCAAACTATAGGATTGTGCTTGTCCAATGGAAAATTAAACTACCTCAACTTTAGGAACCACCAGAACCATTGAAATCTTAGCTTGCTGGATATACTGCTGAATCAAAGCATGTTCTATCGAACATTCGGAAATAAAACTTATGCTTCCAAATGACGTCGTTCGGTGCAAAAGTAATTACAGCACAATTCATGTCAACTTTTTAAGTTAAGGGACAGATTTACCATAAAGTTGGATCTCTGCTTCTTTGCCCTGACGGTCATCATAGATTTCTACAACTGTATTTTATCGGTGATAACTATGATGAACTGAATGCACGCTGTGGAATTTCAACTGGCACAAGAATGTCCATTGTTTCCAAACTGCAAGGCATGCTTCATAATAAAAACAATTTGGTGCGTTTATTCAAAACTGCAATTGAAATGATGTCATCTAATACACGCAAGGTTGTTATTCGTGTTGACAAGCTCCTGCTGGAGAACACGTGAAAAGATTCAATGCTCCAACTATAAATGAGGTGCCCATTGTAATAGTTGGAGATCAGTTTCGACCGATGGATATTTACTTCATAAGAGAAATGATCAATTGGCAAACATTGCAGAAACTCATCGACGTTATGATGATCTGCAATATCCAATCATTTTCTGGGATGGTTCTGATGGCTATTATTCCAATGTTAACATAAGACATCCAGTTACTGGTGAGGAAACAAATAAAAAAAACGCAGCGCAATGAACTATTATTCATACCGACATAATGATTCGGGGAAATGCAACCAATCACATTCTGAAATGCTGCCAACTTTTTCACCAATACATCCTAGATATGTAGGCAAAAAATGAATCTGAACGTTTGCTATTCATACGTTTGAATCTGTCCAAACTTCACTCTGAAGAATATGTTCACTTGCGAGATGCAATTCAAATTGATGGTAATACTACAAACGTTGGAAGACGTTTTAACGTCTTAATGCATGGGTAGTCCACGTCATATGCATGAGCAGACTCAGGATACTTTTTCATATGTAGGTCAGTATGGTCGTCCTGACATGTTCATTACATTCACATGCAACCCTGCCTGGGATGATATACAGCAACTATTACTTCCTGCACAATCATCAGTGAATAGGCATGGTATTACAGCACGTGTTTTCAGACAAAAGCTGAAATCGCTAATAGATTTCATTGTTAAGCATAAAGTCTTTGGGTCTGTTTGCTGCTGGATGTATTCAGTTGAATAGCAAAAGAGGGGATTATCACACTCACACATACTAATCTGGCTCTATAACAAAATCAGTCCAGATCAACTCGACAATGTGCTGAAATTCCTGATGCTGACATTAATATAGACGTGTATTAACTTGTGACAAAACATTTGATGGACCTTGTTGTATATTAAATCCAAATTCACCATGCATAAAAGATGGAAAATGCTCTAAGCGATATCCTCGGGCATTACTATCAGACACAGTTACAGGAAATGATGGGTATCCTTTATACAGCAGAAGATCTACAGATAATTGCGGTAAATGGTGGTGATATTGAAGTCGATAACCGGTGGGTTGTTCCATATTCACCTTTGCTTTCAAAAGCCTACAAATCGCACATTAATGTGGAATACTGTAATTCAGTTAAGACCATCAAATACATTTGCAAGTATGTGAATAAAGCAGCGATATGGCAGTTTTTGGTTTGAAAACTCAAGGCAATGATAGGAATGCAAACATACATATCGATGAAATCGCAAAGTTTCAAGCTGGAAATTATATAAGCAGTAATGAAGCTGTATGGCGAATTCTTTCATTTTCCATACATGAACGAATTCCAGCTAGTGTTCACTGATCAGTACATTTAGAAAATGGGCAAAGTGCTTATTTTACAGTTTCAAACGTGCGACAGATAGCTCTTAATCCTCCGGCGACAACGTTAACTTTTTTCACGTTATGTCAAAATGACGCCTTTGCATCAACACTGCTCTATTCAGAAGTGCCCATGTATTCCACATGAAATAGGAGTAGGAAATTATTTGAACGACGCAAACGAGGAGGTAGAGTAGGCGGACATGCCGGAATTTACAAAAAAACCACAATAGGCCGACTTTATACTATTCGTCCCAAAAAAGATGAACGTTTGTTTTCCTTCGCACGCTGTTGGTAAATGCACCTGCTCCAACATCTTTTCAGCAATTGTCAATAGTTTTACACATGCGACTTTTCACAGTGCATGTCAAGTACTGAAATTTTTGGATAATGACGGATATTGGGATGAATGCATTAATGATGCATGTTACACATCGCATCCAATTAAAATTCGTGCCTTGTTTGCATCATATTGACAACTTGCTTCCCTTCATTTCAATTAGAGTTATGGAAAAAATATAAATCACACATGGCCGAAGACATTTTGCATCAAACCGCAATGAAACTGCAAATACCTACCTGGATTTTATATCATAAATTTATAATGAGGCATTGATACGGATTGAAAATTTGTGCTTAGAAATTGCAAACAACGTTCTCAGTCAATTCGGATTGACGTCACCAAATCGATCTGCTCCGACTTTGTTTGATGTGGAAACTTACACCAAAGATGATCTTTTGTTGTACATTCATTCAAATATTACAACACTAAATATTGAGCAAAAACACATTTACAACGAATTAATGGACACAGTCAATAATGGGGCGGAAGAAATTTTCTTCTTAGATGCGCCAGGAGAAACTGGTAAAACCTTCTTAATTAAATTAATTTTGGCAACCATTCGATCACATTCTGAGATAGTCTTATCTCTTGCATCATCTGGAATAGCTGCAACATTACTGCCAGGTGGAAGAAATGCTAATCCAGCTTTGTAACTACCATTGAATATGCAATTAATGGAAACTCCATTGTGCAACATTTACAAAACATCGAGTATGGGAAAGTTATTGAAAAAATGTAAACTAATCATTTGGGATGAATGCACAATGGCACACAATGAATCACCGGATGCTCTGAATCGATCACTGCAAGACTTGCGTGGTAATGACCGACTGTTTGGAAATGCAGTATTATTGCTAACTGGAGATTTCAGGAAAACACTACCTATAATCTCTTGATCAACGCCAGCAGATAAAATAAATGCTTGCCTAAAATATTCCACTTTTTGGCAACATGTGAGAACATTCCATTTGACTAGAAATATGCGTGTCCAGCAGCAAAACAATTACTCAGCAGTTTTTATTTCAAATCAATTACTGCAAATTGGGAATGGAAAACTACCGGATAATCTGACTACAGGGCAAATTATAGGGCAAAACTTCTGTAATTTAAGGACGACAAAAGACGACTTGATTAAAAAGGATTTTGCGGACATCCAATTAAACTATAAGGATCCCAGTTGGCTGAGTTAACCTGCCATTCTTGCACCCAAGACCAAATACTATTCAGTTGAACATTCCTGGTGCGTTAGTCACATATAACTCCGTCGACAGTGTTCTTGAAGAAGATGAAGGTGTCAACTATCAAATAGGGTCTTTTTGTGTGTGTATATATATATATATATATATATATATATATATATAAATATATGTGTGTATGTGTGTGTGTGTGTGGGTGTGTGTATACGAGCTGTACCCGACCAGCCGTTCTCGTGAAGGAGTATTAGAGTTATTTTAATCGCATACACATACACGCACTCACGTACATACACATAAGCTGGTAATAACTTTTAAGAACTATATTTAAATGTGACAACAATACTCCATACATGGGCGAATAGAGGTACAGGATACTTTCAGGTGTCAGTAGTGTTCTAGCACGGTAGAGAGACCCTACCTTTTTCGCAGCGGCCCTGGCAATGTTTGCAATATAATTGTTCCAACTCACGTTTCCTGTGAACGTTAGGCCAAGCAGTTTGAAAGATGTACTCTCAGACAGGGAGTCACTGGTAATTGCTATTGGGTTCAGAGACGGTTTCTTGTAAATATTGAATGAAACCAGTTTAGTCTTGGCAGCATTGAATGTGACCATCCATTTATGTCCCCATTTCACTACAGATTGGAGGTCATCCTCTAGTGTTTTTGTCATTTCTTTAGATATGTGTTCATTTGTTTTCCTGGCATGCCTGTTATAGAGTGTAGTGTCGTCAGCATATATACCCACCTCAGAGGCAGTTTTGTCGGGGAGGTCATTAATAAATATTAGGAGCAATAGAGGTCCAAGGATAGATACCTGAGGCACTCCCGCATTTATATCACACTGTTTAGATGTTCGACCGTCGAGGACAACCTGGATTTTTCTCTAATCTAAGAAAGATTTAATCATGTTAAGTATTCTACCAGTGATACCGTATGATTTAATTTTCCTGAGGAGAAACTTGTGCAATAGCCTGTCAAAAGCCTTAGATATATCTAGAGCTACCGCTCTGCTCTTCCCCGCTTTGTCCAGTGAATGGTATATACGTTCAGAGATTACAGTTAGGATGTCTGCAGTGGAACGGGCTTGTCTAAATCGATAGTGCTCGTCAGTAAGAAGTTTAGCATCTGTAAGATGCCGGACGAGCTGGTTAATTATGGTCTCAGATATTTTGGCGAACAGTGGGAGGATGCTAATAGGGCGATAAGTTGATGGGTCAGTTCTTTCGCCAGAATTCTTGAATACTGGTCCCACTGAAGCAGTTTTCCAACGGCCCAAAAAGCATGATTTATTAAGGCATTTGTTTTAGAGTTTGGAGAGAATAGTAGCTACTTCGGCTGAGCACTTTTTTAATAGCAGAGCTGGGATGAGATCCGGTCCACATACTTTTGGAGTGTCAAGGTTTTTTATGATAGCGTGTGCCTGTTTAGGGGTGATTTTTGATCGTCTAGCGTGGCGTCTGTCTGCAAAGGAAAGTCAGGGAGGGGGTTTAAGGAAGGGTCCAGTGTGAATTTCGAGGCAAACCGGCTGGCAAGCATATTAGCTTTGTCGGTTGCTGAGCAAACAAACTCGTGATTGTTGGTTAGCGGGAGAATTGTCGATTGCCCATTATTTATTACAATGTTATAGATTTTCCAGAAGTCACGATTTCCTAATTTTTGTACTTCGATGCGCTTTTTAATGGTTTCAGTAAATTCTCTCTTAGCTGTCTCTATTTCTTTCTTTACGTTACTTCTAGCTTCTATATACTTCTGTCTGTTTGAACAGGCCGTTTAAATCTGCGGTATGCATGCTGCCTTTGAGTAATGGCCGTTGCGCAAGTCGAAGTAAACCATTGGGGAGAGTGGGGCTTGCTATAAAATTTCCGCATGTTAACATGTGCTTCCATTGCTGTTTGAACCATTCAGTGGTCTCATTTGCGCACTGTTCAACAGGAAGAGAAACATATTTCCCCATGGGGCATCTCTGATAAGATCTCTGATGGCTTCCATGTCAGCCTTTTTATAATATCTCGTTGTTTTGAGCACTGGCTTTTGACAGAGACAATTTGTTATGTTGCGCAAGCCATCATAAAACAGAAGTCTTACATAAATCATGCGTTCATTTTAAGTATTGCTGCAAATTTTACCTGAATGTTTTCGACCAGAAGAGCACTTCAATTCGCTTGTTCTATTAACCGACGACCTTTATTCTTTCCTTGATTCAGCCATGATGTAAACCACGCGGTCTCGAGCGTTCTATCGTTAAGTGCTCCACGTATCTTCCGTGGTCGTCTTTTTCTCTTTTTTCATAACACTTTCCTCTTACAGTTACGTCGTGTTACAAGAATTTGCTTATAGCCTTCCGCTGTGTTACATCAGTCGCGCTATAGGACCTTTCAAACATCTGCCAAAACATTGAGTTAATTACATCCAAAATGCGAACTATGGTACAGATAATAAATACCAATCTTCATCTAAAAAAATTAATAATATAAAACTAATTTATAAAGGATTTATCCGTCATTGATCAACGACCCAAAAGATAAAACTCATTGCTAAAACAAATTATACACGTTGTTCCTGAACATAACGCATATAAATACTAATTTGAGTGTTGGTTGTTACATTATTAAAATCTCCTCTTTAAATAAGGATTTACATGCAATAAAATTTAAAATCTCTGCGGGACAACCATAACGAAAATGACATTTGATTTCTTAATGTGACAAACTGCATTATATTTTATTTAATCTTTTTCACTGCACGCAAGGCAGATTGCAACTTAAATGTATTTGGGTCACATCTATGAAAAAGATTTGTAGTTAATTGAGCTGTTGCTTACATAAAACTTTAAATTCTGATTGAGAGTACAATAAGAAAAGCAATGGCTGGGGGGATTTCTAATGTGTAGTAGTGTAAGGGAAGAAACTATTTGTGTAGAAGGTTTTCCGATGGAGTTTAGAAGGCAAGTAAAATGAAACAATTCTGTTTTGACGCTGGTCTTATTAGTCGGGTAATTTACGTCGACGGAATGACAAGTTCTACGTGTTTGTAAAATATAGAGTATATCCTTATATTCTGATTCGTACATTTTGACGGCACTGTGCCGAATTTGACCTCCAAAGTTGATATCGGGAAGAGCAGCGTAAGAAACCATCTGTAGAACACCTGATTATTTAAACTCGTAGATATTTATGATAAAATGGTGCTTATGCACTTATATAACGGTGGTATGGTAAAATAGCCTCCATTAGTTAGCACGACGATAATGCTTTCAATATGCATGCACTACAATTCAAGGGAGATAATTCGTCTATGCTTGATATCTTAGACATATTAATACGCCTTTTTATTTAGAATCAAGAGGCAGATAGTAACTGATTATTTTCGAAGGTAATTAAATGTTTTATCTTAACCAGGAAAATTATTAACCAAAACATTTATTTTTAACAACTGTGTAAAAGAAAGAAAATGTTACAATGAAAATCTTGCTTTATTTTAACTATAAAATAAAACTATCATTTAAAATTGTTATATTTTATTGTTATGTTTTCAATTTTATTTTTAATGAAAAAAGCCACTATTAAATTTCTATGGGGTTTCAGTTAAAAAAATCAACGTTTCGTCCTTGTTTCAGAGGACATCTTCAGGATAATTGAAATAAAAATGTGAGAAAAGAAAAAGTCATAGATCGTGCGAAAAAAAAAGACAGTTTTTAAATCCAACCCATGTCGGGCAAGGACGAATATGTGTGCGTATGGGAAGGTTGGGTTGTTTGATGTCTATATATACACTTTTAAAAATGCATTAAAATAAATATGTACATTTTTTTTCTTCTGCGAAACTACTCATTTTCCTGAAACATTCAAGGAAAAACGGCTAGTCTGATACCTTGCTCTTTGATTATTATTTTCCCTATACTAGGGGTTAAATGGTAGAAGCCTTTTTCTTTGCGTAATAGTATTAGTATTCAATATTATTGCTGATTCTAAAAGTCTTCTTTTAGCTCTATCTATCACGTATTTAATAATTTTCGCTTGATCTAAATTGATAAAATAAAGACGGGCATGATTATTGTTTTTTTCTTACGTGCCTTTAGAATATGCAGTCCCCAATATCTTAATGATGAATTTCAATATATTACGAATGTTTTAAGAAAACTACAGTATCCATCCTATTTCATTTCTTACGCAAAGAAAAAAGCTACGAAAATACACTATAACATAAACACACAGAAAAATAAAACAAATACCTCACTATTAAACAGACATCTTTTCATTCCCACCCACACCAAAAATACAAATATCTACGACACTCTTAATAGACTTGGTTTTCACCTGATACAAACAACTTCCTCAACCATAAAACAGACATTAAAAACTACCAAGCACTCTCCCAAAACCCTCACATCCGATGCCGGTATATATTCCATCCCATGTAACAACTGTCAACAAGCGTACATAGGTGAAACACAACGAAAATTGAAATTAAGACTTAACGAGCACAGAAGAGATATAAGGAATGGTAACGCCCTTAATGCACTCTTTTGCCATTGTGCAGAACACGATCACTCATTTAATTTAGATCAAGCGAAAATTATTAAATACGTGATAGATAGAGCTAAAAGAAGACTTTTAGAATCAACACTAATATTGAATACTAATACTATTACGCAAAGAAAAGGCTTCTACCATTTAACCCCTAGCATAGGGAAAATAATAATCAAAGAGCAAGGTATCAGGGTGGATCCTGACTAGCCGTTTTTCCTTGAATGTTTCAGGAAAATGAGTAGTTCCGCAGAAGAAAAAAAAATGTACATATTTATTTTAATGCATTTTTAAAAGTGTATATATAGACATAAAACAACCCAACCTTCCCATACGCACACATATTCGCCCTTTCCCGACATGTGTTGGATTTAAAAACTGTCTTTTTTTTCGCACGATCTATGACTTTTTCTTTTCTCACATTTTTATTTCAATTATCCTGAAGATGTCCTCTGAAACAAGGACGAAACGTTGATTTTTTTAATAATTTCATTCGTTTTTTTCTATTTTTTCTTTTAACATAACATCAACCACCGCTGGTATATTTTTTCATCCCTTATACATATATATATATATATATATATATATATATATATATATATATATATATATATATATATGTGTGTGTGTGTGTGTGTGTGTGTGTGTGTGTGTGCAAACAGTTAATAAAATGTTAAACAACACTTGAAATGAGTTTAAAATATATTTAATCTGAAAAGGAAACACTAGATAAATGGATAGTCCTTAATCCGCGGAGTTTCGAAGAAATACTTTCCTTCTCATTACAGGGTAGGAATTAGATAAATGCGGGATCGGATTTTGCATGCAGCAATATTTGATGAAACAACAATTAAGTCAAAGATGTTACTTGAAAACAAAAAAAAGTGAAGCAGAGGCAATATAGTGAAGAAAAGGGTGATTACACATGAATGGGTAGGCTGGTGGAAAATAAAAAAAAAATCTAGTGATGGTAAAATCCAAATGTAAAACTTCAAGAAAGTTAGATGAATTTCTATTTGTACAAGTAAAATCCCCGAAAATCCCGTAATTGGAAGAAAATGGTCCATAATAATCCAAAAGCAGAAATCCATGGAATAATTCACAAAAATGTGTACAAGGAATTAAGAAAAGATTCCAATAATATTAATAAAAGAAGAAAAAAAGATATACTTTTCACTCTACTTCCGAGACATAAATATAAATAAGAAAGATATCTTATAAGCTCTTTTCCTATTTTGTTTTATCGAGCTTTTACATCTGGCTGTGATAATTTTATAAATATTAATTCTTTAATATTTGTAATATACTTTAATTTTACCATCTTGGATCATTTTGGTAAATTTAATTGTAATCTTTATTATATATATATATATATATATATATATATATATATATATATATATATATATATGGGGGGTTTGTGAGTGAGAGTGTGTGTATGTGTATATCATAGAATATAATTGCATAATTGTATTACATTGTTCACAGTTTTACTGGTCAAGTAAATAACTAACTATTGGAAAAAAATTGAATCTCGTTTTGGCAAATAGCAAACAGGATCCGGAACAGAATCGTGCGTTCTATCCCAACAATCGTCAATGGACGTTAGGTTATCTCGTCAGCATTAGACATGGTCAAACTATTTGCCAAGAAGTTTGCAGCTAATTCTACTCCATGCGACGATGGCAATCAAGTCTCCGTATTTCCTCCTATGACAGACAACGCGCTAAGCATCATACAATATATATGCGTGAGGTCACCAAGCTAATCAAGAACCGTGATTCCAGTAAAGCAACTGGCCCTGATGGCATTCAAACTATAGTGCTGAAAAATCCTCAACCAGAACTTTCGCTCATACTTACAAAACTGTGTAAGCGTTGACTTAATGAGAAGTGCTTCCCAACACCCTGGAAAACCTCATCAGTATGCCCTGTATTTAAGAACTCAGGTGATAAGTTATCTCTCTCTCAGTACAGACAAATACGTATCTTGTGCCGTGAGCAAGCTACTGGAATCCATATTAAATAGAGAAGTAATCAACCACTTCAGCAGAAATAACCTTCTAAGTGCCATGCAATATGGTTTCCGTTCTGCTAGATCTACAGCAGATGCGCTAACGGCTATTTATCATAGGATTATTGAATCTCCCTGACAAAGGCTTCCTTTCTAGGCAATTGCTCCAGACATATCAAAGGCCTTCGAAAAGGTATGGAATGAAAGCCTACTTCACAGCTATGGTATAACTGGAAAGGTTTTCTCAATTATTGAATCGTTTCTCTCTGATAGTCTCGTAAGAGTAGTGGTTAATCAGAGGCCCACAGTATACCTCCCTGAGGGTACCATCCTGGGTCCAACTCTCTTCCTGGTCTATATCAATGATCTCACAAAACACATACTTAAATCATTCTTTGACATCTATTCTGATGACATGATCATATATGTCAGCACATCAAAGCCCGTAAATGACAAAGTTGTCTCTGATTCTCTCACCTCTGATCTTGAGCGCGTTACAGTGAGTGAAGAGGTGGCTGGCTACTTTTACTGCATCTAAAACCAAGCTCATATCTTTACACCAATCAACGCTCTGTTCCACATCTGGCATCGATTGAAATGGATAGCTCTCGTCTTGGAGAGACTCCATGTTCGACTTTTATTAACGCATGAGGTTTATTTTTGCGATCAGCATATTTACCTATAAATCTCTTTTCTTCTCTCTCTCTCTATGCCTCTCTCTCTGTCTCTCTTTCTTTCTTCCTCTCTCTCTTCCTCTCTGCCTCTCTCTGTTTTCTCTCTTTCTTTCTCTCTCTCTTATATATATATATATATATATATATATATATATATAAATATATATATATATAAACTACTGATGTATTAATATGCACTAAACATCTGTTATATGGAGTATAATCAAGATTTCAACTTTACGAGTACAGCTTGTTAATTTTTTGTTTTGATTACATTTTCACCCCTTCCAAGGCACATTACCACTTTCTTGTATCAGGGACATAGGTATCAGGGATACTGTGTAGGGAGTTGGGAAGCAAGCTGTCGGTTCGCGTTACACTTTGACTTCTGCTTGTCAGTACAGTTGGAGTTTCAGGGACCTGGCAGAGAATTCCAACTCTAGCTGTCTTGGGAAGAAACTACTGGAGTAGAAGGCTGTCTTACATCTAGGGATCTCTACTGTATAGGGGTGGGATTTAGCTGCTTGTCGGGTTTGTCGGGTGTACTTGAGTTGAGGGGGCACAAGTGATTGCAGTTTATCAGGGCATTCGCCGTTGAAGTACTTGTAGAACAAGCAGAGGGATGCAACGTTTCGTCGATGGGTCAGAGGCTTAAGTTTAGATGACAGTTCATGAACTATCAGATTGGCTACCTTCTTTTAAACCTTATCTAGAAGCGAGAGACTAGTGGCAGATGCACCAGCCAAAATATGACAACAAGACTCCATACATGGGCGAAGGGTGGCCTTATAAAAACATAGGATTTTTTGGGCGTTAGTAACTCTCTGTTTTAATAGTAAAATGCATAGAGAAACGTGATACGATATCGATTAAATTATATTATTTGCTCGCTTTTTCATAAATGATATATTTGTGACCTACATAGAACAACTTGGACTTGACATTTTCTTAAAGTATTTCCTACGTGCATGATAACAGGCTTCCTAATCAGCTAAGACTACTTTAAATTTTATCAGTACGCTGCCTTTAATTACGGATATATATATATAAATATATATATATATATATATATATATATATATATATATATATATATATATAGTGGTATTATATGTATAGTTGTATTATATATATATATATATATCCCTTTGCATATGCAAAATATAACATTCTGCAAATATAATTGTATACAATAAATTGTTTAGAATAAGTCTACTATTTTGAATGTAACAGGTTTCATAAATGTTTATATGCCGTGAAGTCAATACTTAAAGCGAATCTAAAGTAGTCAACACTCCGTATATAAGTGATGTGGATCATTCCTGAAAATAAGTTATATGTAATCAATAAATATCTGAAGTAATTAAACAACATGTCTTGCAGATTTCCATAGCTTGGATAACAATAGTTTTACAATCCAAGTAATTTCCGCAAGTAAAACGTATTTGAATACAAGGCGGCTTTTGTTGCTGATATAATAGCGCATTAAAATATCTAGCGGCCACTGGAAATTAGAGTAAGACTTTACCTTTGCGAGGAAGAAATAAAATAAAAAGAAAACCATGAATTGTCTCGGTTTCTGTATAAAGAAACAATACGTTTTTGAAAGATCAAGATATGCATAACCTTCGGCTAAAAAAACAAAGAGTGAATCTTCGCAGCATACTTGTTGAAGTATTAAATATCGCGTGTGAATTACACAAAATACAAAGAACAACAACCGTTGTGTTTCTATAACTTAATTGACGATTTCCGAAGGCAATTGCATTAACATAGAATACGTAAGTTTGTTTATCAATGTGAAACTCACTAAAAATATAGACTAATGTTAACAAAGTACACTTGTAAAATACTACACTTCCACATCATAAACTGCGTTGAAGTAAAGAAAATATTACTTTTTTATATATATTTATATACATGTTTGTATGAATAAGATTTCTCTATTCTCATGCGAAGATTAATCTGAATTTTAATCACAACTGTAAAGAGTCAGAGTAAAACAAAAAAAAATAATGAATAATCAGATGCTTTTGATTGTTGCGACGTTTATACAATTGGTATAAATCCTCAAAAAAGACGCAATTCATATCACTTTCTTTTGTATATTTTAAAGCGTTTACAATGCGGATTGAAATTCTAGTATGGAGAATAACAATATAGGAGATTTGCCTTGAATTTCAAATCTAGTAATTAGATACCAATACATCAAGAGTATATGTGTTTGATCTTTCTTTAAACTTATTAGTGTAATAAGATAAAGAACACAAAATCTGACTTCAGGTGTTCATTTATGCATCATAATTGTAAAACGTACCAGAAAGTAGACCAACGTTGCCGAGGATTTAATGAGGAACAGCGAATATTCCACAGGTTTAATAATTTGGCTGTCATCGAAAACAGTGAACACCAAACTTTTCTATTGATTATCTTCGTAAAGGGGACCCCGCGGCGCACTTGAATGAAGCGAGACATGCCTCATCGCAGTGACCTAGTCCATATCACTTTGTAGCCTACATTGCACTGTATAAATGTATAGTTAATTTTCTAGACTTATTTTTATATTTACGCCTGTGTTAAAGTTTGACACACAATTGTCAAGTATCACGATTTATTTTCGCGCTAAACAGTGGCATTCATTTTGAACGCGCATGTGAAATAATAATTAAAAAAAACGTTTCGGAGTGCATCCAGAACGTAATCGTACATACACAGTATATTCTACAAAATAAATCGAAAAAATTAAGAATTATCACAAACCATATAAAGTAAAGCACATAAAGATTATGCATATTTTATACATTTCTGAATAAATCAATGATTATATATTTGGAAATCATGTTGCGTACCATAATAGAAGACAAAACAAAATGGGTATGCATTAGTCAATTTGATTATAGCGTAGTAAACATAAGTAGTTACATTTTTGTAAGTTGGATTACGTAGGGGATGATTCATCAATTCAACTTGAACACGTGACAACAAACACGTCATGACGGTCAGCTATTTTTCAAGCTTCCGTGCAAATTGCCCATTTTACATCTCTATATGTTTTGACAACTTTTATCAAACATTGTTTCACATCTCATCTCTTGTTGTGCTCGATATATTTATAGGTGTATAGCAAGATCTAGATAGATAGAAGGATAGATAGATCGAGATTGACAGACACACGCATATATATATAAATATATATATAAATATATATATATATATATAGATAGATAGATAGATAGATAGATAGATAAACATACAGATGAATAACAGTTAATTTCTCGTGTTCCCCAACTATATAACTATATTTCAAGAATTTTACTTTATTTTGAAAATGTGACACATGGATATTTTAGGAGATTATTGATGTTGAAAGTAAAATGAGAGCATAGATAAAAGTCTAATGTTTATACTAAATCTAGCATTAGCATATATTTATCATATACTGATTTACGCATTGCCAAAATACTTACTCTTGATGAAGTAAACGTCTTATCTTTTTACAGGTGATCTGACAGTATGATGTTGATTTACCGTTACGAAGAGACCTTTACAGCCATTGAATTATCCTTCCTTGATTCATGCTGAAGCGAAGCGTGCAAAAACATTTGATCGCGGTCAAAGACTGGAAAGCATCCGGGAGATAAATTGAGTGCCTTTTCTAACGGCTAAGTTTCTAACGTCAGATTATTACAATTACATTATTAACGCTTGCCTTTGTGCGTACGAACATAAAAGTATTGCTTCTTTACTACCGTTTCGCGCGGTGTTCTTTAGAACTTATCACAAGAGTTGCTTTTTAAGTGCAGTCTTGCGAAATATTTACTCAATAGTCACATGATAACAACGCCTTTCTAAATAATATTTAAATAGTAAAATGGTCCAATACAAATAACAGAAATGTAATTTCATTGTTTATTTATTTAATCAGTACGTATTTACTCGACTGCCCTATGAGTGAAAAATTAGAGCGAATGTCGTTTTTTAATGTGGAGGATATCAACCTACGAAAGAAGGAGTATGAGAATAAAAGTTTAAAAAAATGTTTAGTATAGAAAATATAATTAAAAATAATGTGTTATTTAAATACTTGAAATATTTATTGTCTTTGTGACCTAGAAGTACATGAGTATTAGTTTTGGATAAAATTAATTTAACGAAGAGAAGGTTTGACACTACTTGTGTCCTCACACTAAGATTAAAATCAAAATATAATGGAATTTAATCTTCTGTCTAGAAATTTGTACAGTCTGGTTGAACTGTATTACATAAATAGAATTCGAGATATTGTTTAAAATGAGGAGATTTAGGCCAAAGAGACTTAAATTGAGATATAAATGTAAGAAATCGTATTTAATTATAATCTATCGTATCTGGTTCATGTCATTGGCAGTTTGATCTATTTGTATTTTCAAGTAAGAAATTTATGTTGTTTTTAACTTATCCATAAATCCTGTGATTAATTTTATTATGAGGTTAAAGGGCAGAGATAAGTTACCCAATAAAAACCGAGAAACTTCCTTAAACAACAGGCATGATAAAAAAAATCTTCGTAGAAACCTTAATATCACTCCATTATTTAATGATATTACACATAAAAAATTAAATAAATTATAAATAACCCATATTTATATATATAATAACATATACATACATATACACATATGTAGCTGTGGGTGTATGTATATATTTCACGTCATGTCATGTGCTACTAGTACCATGTAACACAGTACTACCTGCTTCATGGTCAGGTCAGCGGCGACTAAACTGGTTCCTTCACCAGACTTCTTTGGTAAGGACGGTGGTTATTCTCCCTGAAGGATTAAAAACAAGACCACTCAAAGGGTGAATGAACCCCTTTTCGATGTCAACGGCCAACTAGCACCGTCTGGTAAGTGGTGCGGTGAAAAAGTAAAGGAACGTGGCACAAATAGAGAGTGATACACAAGTAAGAGTCGTAGAGTGATAGAGTGTAAGTAAAACCTGGAATATCAGGTTGTTTCGTTACGTTTAAACAATGGAAAGAGCAGAAAATGGAGAGAAAAGAAAGAAAGAAAGAAGGAAAGACCGAAAGGAAAGATGAATGTGACGATCTTAAACATGCCGTAGCGTAAATCGCAGTATAGCGTTTAGTTTGTGTTTATGTTTATGGAAAGAAAGAGAAACATAGGGAAGTACCCCCACCCACCACCATCACACATAAAGCAAAAAGACAACGAAAGGTAATAAAGAAAGAAAGAAAGAAAGAAAGAAAAAAAGCACGTAAGGAAAGAGCAAAACGGAAGTTGTGTTTGTGTAAGTTTGGTGCGTTTCACGTAAATGTCAAATCAGGTTTTCATTAAACTCTAACCACGCGGATTATAACGAAAGCGAAGTAATGTAATTGTGAATTCAATTCCAGGTAACGGATTGTGTTCTGTTTGAATCTAATTTTATTATAATAAATGTTTTATCCTAACCAATGGCAAAGTAAGCGTGGTTCGTTTCTGCGTAAGTCCAGTCCATTTTTTAGATAAATTCTAACCGGTGGTCGGTTTTAAATGTCTCCTGAATTCAATTCAAGGTAACGGATTGTGTTCTGTTTGAATCTAATTTTATTATAATAAATGTTTTATAAATTGTGTTTATGTTTTATGCTAACCAATGGCAAAGTAAGCGTGGTTCGTTTCAGCATAAGTCCAGTCCAGTCTTTAGATAAATTCTAACCGGTGGTCGGTTTTAAATGTCTGCTGTGAACGGTCTGGAACGGTGTAAGTGAGTGGCGGTGGTAGGATGAATTTGTTAGAGAGAGTTTACTTTACTACTTCCATTAAATGTAACCGATTTTTACAGTGGACTCTCACCAGACAGAATATCGGAAACTCTGATCAGCTAGATTCTGGATATGTATTAACCCTATAACATACGGCAGATGTCGTCATTCAGTTTGTGAATGATACGGCTGCACCAAATGTATACAGGTGCATTCCTATAAAGGTCAAAGTCGGAGGGGAAAAATGAGTTCATTTTATTTATATAGAGATTAACCATTCCGTCACGTCTCATACTATAGAGGACATATGTTTTTAAACATGGAACGTAGATCTGATATATATGTACGAAAACTATCCCAGTCAGCCATAGAGTATCGATATGAAGTACAATGGAGAGATACGTTTAGGGACTTATTACATTTTGTTTTTATCTTAAATGATACAACGGAGTGGTCGAAAGATCCAAGTGGTGATATAACGGAAGATTAACATAGCTTAGGGCAAGTGGTGACGAAATAATCGAGGACACTTGCATACTGACTGTCAGTATCGGGCACACGGCGGTTCCTGAACAATCTGAGTGAGATAATAAGCAATATGGAATCGTGACAGACCTTCCCCTCATCATTTGTCTTGTTTGAATGGGTTAAGACTTCCACATAGTAAACATTGAAGTCACTATAGATGTGAATGTTAGCTGGATGGTACGCAGACAGGACATAGTTGATAGCAGAGAAGATGTGGTCAATCTCCTCAGATATGCTCTTAAAGATAGTAACTCCACTGCTGTTGGGGTGATAAAGGGCAAATATAAATGATGTGGTGTAAGCAAGTTCAACCCGTAACACATAGAGGGTAAAGTAGGGTATTCTATGGAGATTCCCTACCACATTGAAATCCATCTTAAATGTAGGCACATGTTCCGTGACAACGACGATCTTGGGGGTCAGATTTGGATGTTAACTTAGAGTCTCCTTTGATTACACAGTCATCTAGGGTAATTGTGTTTTCAATTCCGATTTCGCTTAGGAAAAAATGTTCTGGTTAAGTCTCCTGTAATTGTAATGAGGATTCAGCCTCTGGAAGATTTGAACGTAGACCCCTGATGTTGGAGACGAACACATGTTAGTGGAGTTTTACATTTGAAGTTAGAGTTTTGGGTTTATTCGTGTATTTTTTCGGGAGACCTATCATGATGAAGTTTTTGCGATTCGTAAAACAGGTCGATAGACTTGGTTAAAGCATGATAGAGAGCGAACTTAAGAGGGAAAAAGAAAGGAATAAGCCGTAACAATCACCCACTTATATTGCATGAATCGAGAAGCCTATCGCAAACTACTTCATGGTTCAGAATCTATTAACCAAATGGCAATAGAGCAGCCCCAGTACCTTCAACCTACTGATAGGCGGATAACGTCGGCCCAGATAAAACGTTTACCTCCAGACCTCTTAATAGTGACATGGTTACAAGGACAAACAAAGAAATATAATATTTCCGACATCTCAGGCTACTGTTCACAGAGAATTATGCCGCCTTAGATAACAGCTTTTGCTTCCCTCTTTATCAGAAAAATTACTCATAAATGAGGACTGAGGGACAAATTATTAGATGCGAGAGTTACAGGAGCTGCCGACAAGGCATACGCAAATAGAATGAGAAGACAAAGGATAAATACATGATTTATTGTTTTAAATGTAAGAAAGCCTAGTTCGTCTGTAGAACTGCTAGACTTTGTAATTTCGTTCCGGATTCCTGCTTTTCCAACTGTACTGACATGCAGAACTTACAGTGTAATGTGAACATACATCTTGTTGCTCAATTCCCTACATAGTATTCCTGCAATTTATATCCTTTGTAGCTGACCTTACACCAACGTTACACTGTCCTTTTTTGTGGGTAAAACGTAATAAAAAAAGAAAGATATTAGCAAATAATCATTATAGTCAAGCTAAAATTTACTGGTTCCAGTAGGAAATGAAATAGGACTTTATTATGGTTAACCATGCATTTCAAAAGAAACGTGGCCATGTCAGTCAATTTATGTGAAATAGTAAAAACAAAAGGAAAAATCAAACATGTTATTGAAGTTTAAAGTGCGCCTAGTAAATTCGAAAAGCGTATAACACATTTAAACACAAACGTGCAATGTCAGCGAAATGTACAAGTTTGTTGTACAGTGAAAAACAATCCGATTTTAAAAACAGTTGCAGAGGGAGAACTATCCGATTGAATAATAAATTCAATGTATCGTTAAAGAATATAAAATGCGCGTGTAGTTCCCGAGGTCTCCCCTAAATTTCAAGGTTAAATTTCTTTCAGTTAAATGTAAAAAACGGACCTGATACAATTGTTGGTCAAGTTTTATTTTGCAATTAGGTTAATTCAAGTTTAAATTGAATTGTATAGGCTGGAAGGTAGATAGAGGAATTCGTCTAAAATGTAGGAGATGCATGATACGATGCCTGCTTAAATCCTGAAAGCTCATACAACCCTTACATTAATAAGGAAAGAAAATTCAATTAAAGTTATAAAATCCTATCAATATTAATAATGATAAAATATACACAAGGCAACAATAATAATACTAGTAATCGTAATATTGATAATAATTCTGAATTCGTTTATAAAAGGGATGGGAATCGTTTTGAAAAGGCATGGGAATCGTTTCCAGAGGATTTCTCTTTATCCCGGCTTCAAGCCAGGAGCTTAAAAGATTAAGGTTTTCCTAAGGATGTTGATGGTACCTACAATTGCAGAGGTCTGAAGGCCGCCTAAAACACCTGACATTTGTAGTTTTTCAGTAATAATAATAATCGGGGGATTGTAGTCTTATCAACAACAACAACAACAACAACAACAACAACAACAACAACAACAACAACAACAACAACAACAACAATAATAATAATAATAATAAAAATAGTAATAATAATAATAATAATAATAATAATAATAATAATAATAATACGACAGAACAAAACATTGCGGGCCAAGCAAGACTGCTACTCAAGAAAGGTTGGCTCTCTAATCTAGAATTAACATATATTCAGCGAAAAATAAATGATGAAACAGAACAAGAAGCATCCCCCAACGGTGCCGCGAGTAGAGCAACCCCACGAGTTTAAAACTCACAAGTAACAACACCAAAGCCGAGGACCAACGCAGAACGAAGTCTACAAACGTGGAAACCGTGAACAATGGAACAGAACTAAGAGAGAATGAAGCAAATGAAATAAATAAAATAATAGAGCTGATGGGCGAGGAAAAAAACAAAGCTCCCATCGTTAAGGAACTAAGAGCAGAAGAAATAAAAAACAGAAACAGAGAAGGTTAACAAGTTCCTCCCACACATCCCAACAAATACAATCACAGACTTAAACAACCTAATTTACGCAGGCGCCAAAATGGTAAGTATGAATCTCAAATCAGAAAAACAACCGGGGACAAGCGGACCGACACAACCTGGATGGGAAATAAGTCTTTAAACCCAAATACATAAACATAAAAACAAGTAAATGGTCAACAGGAGAAAAGAATTGTGGAGAAAACGGAATATTTGAAATATAACTGACAGCGAGAGGCTAAACAAGAAACATGAAGAACTGGACCAAAAAAATAAAAGCAACAGAACCGAGATTGAGGGGATATAGATATAAATCTGAACAATGCAAACAAAACGGAACATTCGAAACTAATGAAAGCCAATTCTACCAAAATGTGAACGGAGGAAAAACAATAACAGAACAACCAAATCCCACAGAAACAAAAATCTACTGGAGTAAAATAGGGGAAGAGCAACGAGATCACAATAGAAATGTCGAATGGCTGAAAAACATGAAAGAAGAGCTACAACAAATAGAAGAAGGAACGGTGAATGAACTCAACAAGGACACTCTAAAGAAAACCATAGGAAAAATGGCAAACTTGAAAGCACCAGGGCACGACGGGATACATGCATACTGGTTAAAAAAAATTAACCTTACACGAAAGACTAGCCAAATAGCTGAGAAGATGTATACAGGTAGCAAGCGTACCAGACTGGATGACAAAAGGTAGAACCACACTGCTACAGAAGGACACGGAGAAAGAAACCGTCCCTAGCAACTATGGGCCAATCACGTGCTTAAAAACTATCTGGAAGATATTGACAGAACATTTGAGGCAACAACTCTACCACTCCGTGAATAACCGTAGACTCATCCCCAAGGAGCAGAAAGGATACCAAAAAGGAAAAAGAGAAGCACATGACCTGTTATATATAAATTAAAAGATCCTAAAGGAGGTAAAAGGAGGAGAAAGAATTTACCCATGTCATGGATCGACTACAAAAAAGCGTACGACAGGATCCTCCAAGTATGGATAATACTATGCCTAAAAATATGTAAAGTACCAAGCGGGATAACCAACGTAATAGAAAATACAACGAAAACATGGAGACTTGAATTGACAGCTGATGGACACCACATAACAGAAATTAACATACAAAGAGGCATCTTACAATGAGACTCATTATCACGACTACTGTTCATCATAGCCATGATGCCCTTGAACATTATTCTGAGAAAGTGTCAATTCGGATACAAGTTCTCCAATACAGGAGAAAAAAATGAACCACCTTATGCACATGGACGATCTGAAACTTTTTGCAAGGACCGAACAGGAGCTAAAGACACTAATTAACACTACCCGGATCTTCAGCCAATATATCCAAATGGAATTCGGAATGGACAAGTGCGTACAAATATTTATCAGAAAGGGAAAACTGGAAACTACAGAAGGCATGGAACTACCCAAACAAACAGAAATGGGGACACTAGGGAAACAAGACGACTATAAATACTTGTGAATTCTGGAAGCGGACACCATCATAGCAACAGAAACGAAAGAGAAAATTGGAAAGGAATACCTCAGGAGAACAAGAAAACTCCTGGAAACGAAATTATATAGCAGAAACTTAATAAAAGGTATAAATACATGGGCAGTATCACTAGCAAGATACTCTGGACCGTTCATAGGGAGGACAAAAGAAGAACTGGGAAAACTCGACCAGAAAACCAGGAAACTCATGACCATGCATAATGCATTACACCCAAAGTACTCTATTGGCAGACTACGTGAAAAGGAGAGACGGCGGGAGAGAACTGATCTGTATAGAAAACTGTGTGAAGGACACGAAAAAAAAACTAGAAAAATACATAATGCAAAACACTGAAAGGATAATTATGGCAGCGAAATACACTGAAAAACCCCCAACAAAACAGAAAAGAGAGAGACAAACAACAAAACAAGAAAAGAAAAATGCGAATAGAAACAACTCCACGGAAGATTCATAAGAATGACAAAAGATGAGAATAACGAAAATACCTGAACACGGAGGCGAAAAGATATGAACCGAGAAACTTAATCTCTAATAAGTGCAGCACAAGAAAACTCGAAAAAAGCAACCATATTAAAGCAAGGATCGATAAACCACAAGAAAACAGCAAATGCACACTCTGTGGACAAAGAGACGAAACGATAAACCATATAGTCAGTGAATGCAGCAAACTGGCCCAAAAGGAATACAAAAACAGGCATGACCAAGTGGGGATGGCAGTGCACTGGGAATTGTGCAAACGACTGCATTTTGAGCCTAGACAAATGGTGCAAGCATAATCCCGCAACAGCACTCCAAAACGAGAACCACAAGATCCTATGGGGTATGGAGATACAGACGGATAATCCCATCCAAGCAAGAAGACCAAAGGTCGTAATTATTAACAAGAAAGAAAAGTCCTGTAAAATCGTAGACTTTGCTGTCCCAGCTGACCACCGGGTGAGTATGAAAGAAAAGGAGAAACGAAGCAAATACACAGAGCTAGTCAGAGAGGTAAAACGGATTTGGATAATGAAGAAAATCAAAATATACCGATGATAGTAGGAGCACTAAGAAAAATTTCGAAAAACTTCGAAAAAAAGACTGGCACAAATTGGAATCAGAGGAATAACTGCAAACGTACAACGACTAACAATAATGAAAACGACGGAAATATTAAGGAAAACCCTTGAATGCGAAGAATAATACAAGAAGACAATATAACGAATAAGCGTTACATGGAAGGAAGAACATCGATGCTGCATATCTAAATTTTCTATACCCCCATTATTCATCCCCTCCATTGTTTCTTCACCGCTCTCACCAATAAAAAAGTGATACCGAAAAGAGCCGAAAAGAGTAAAGAAGGACTGAAAGACCAGGGGAGAGCGCTAGCCTGATCTCGGCTTGACAAGCGCAAAGAGAACTGGGACCTTTGGGAGGCTGTGCCACTCAAATTCCAGTATAAACCAATGGCCACTGCCGACGAGAACTCAATAGTAAGAGGATGTTGCAATGATGCAAATTCATTTACAAATGCTATCGAGGGAGGTGGAGAGAGCTGGACGTCTGGGGAGACTTGTTGTCACTCAGCTTCCAGAGAACACTACAGGATTCCAATCAGATCGTTTGTTGACCTGTGTGGAAGCTCCATGTGAGCCAATAATAATGTAGTGTATTTATTTAGTTTACTAGCTTGCAATAACGCCATGAGACACCACCACAGATCCCACGATAAAGACCTACAGTTTTCCTACATAAGAAATATTTTAATTAACGATACTAAAATTCGATACGTTAACACGATGACTAAAATTACTAGAAGCCATACTTATTCAAAAATTACAATACGATTTAACTGAATCTCATTTAGCACCAGGACAAATATACTAACAACATTTATTAAGTAACAAGAAACTGCATGAATAAAATATTAAATAATAACATCTAAATAAAAATAAAAATTAACCACCTCCAACCTTCTTGCACCCACCTTTAAAACCATTTAAAAAATAAAATTATAAATACATAAAGCCTCATTGGAAAAGGACAATAGCAACAACAACCGCTCCTCATGATGATCGGACGCACCGTTAGAAAGCGCTTGATAGTAATATGGCTGAACAAAAACGTTTGGACTCAATTCTATACAATACACCAGCTTCAATAAAAAGGACTGCTCGGCGAATGAAATAGATATTCAGAAAAATAGGTGAAAACAATACTTCTCTCGCGTTCAATCAGACGTCCTTGAATATATATATATATATATATATATATATATATATATATATATATATATATATATATATATATATATATATATATATATATATATATATATATATATATATATATATATATATATATATATATATATATATATATATATATATATATATATATATATATATATATATATATATATATATATATATATATATATATATATATATATATATATATATATATATATATATATATATATATATATATATATATATATATATATATATATATATATATATATATATATATATATATATATATATATATATATATATATATATATATATATATATATATATATATATATATATATATATATATATATATATATATATATATATATATATATATATATATATATATATATATATATATATATATATATATATATATATATATATATATATATATATATATATATATATATATATATATATATATATATATATATATATATATATATATATATATATATATATATATATATATATATATATATATATATATATATATATATATATATATATATATATATATATATATATATATATATATATATATATATATATATATATATATATATATATATATATATATATATATATATATATATATATATATATATATATATATATATATATATATATATATATATATATATATATATATATATATATATATATATAGGTTGCAATTGATGGGTGTACATTGTTAACTTTTTGAATGCGGATACTATGAGTTCAATCCTGATCAGTGCTGATGGAAGCTAAATCTATTCGAAGGGCGATCTAATCATATATATCAATCAAAGTTTATAGTTCTTTACAAGTCGCTATGTCCAGCATAAGAATAAAAATAACAGCGTGTCGAAGTTGTTAATACCGCAAAAAATGGCAATACCTAAATATAACTATTATACACGATAAAAATACAGCGTTTAATGGTAGTCGACGGTGGGAAATATGTTACGTATCCAAATGCAGATAGTATATTATGGGTTCGATCCTGACTTGTGTTGAAGAAGGTTAAAAAGCCAGAAACACTCGGAGAATGCACGTAAACAATATTTAGTAATAAAATATATATAAATAAATACACCCATAAAAATAAGGGTGATCTATTCATATATATATATATATATATATATATATATATATATATATATATATATATATATATATATATATATATAAAGCTGTATGTGGGTGTGTGTGGGTGCGCCTGGCCACGAAATAGCTCCTATAGTGTTGATTATTTAAAAGAAAAAAACTGATTACATATAATGATAGAAGATGTATCGAGACACAGGAATGGGTATGTTTGATTTGCTAGAACGATGGTTCATAAAAATTGTGGGTCTGCATTCGAACCTGGTCCAAAAAGTATGGAAATGAAAAATGTAAAAATAAAAAAAAAACAATAAAAGTTTACAAGTGTTTTTGATATAGATGTGCATAAGAATACTGTGAAAAGTATGTTTTAACTAAAATAGAGATAATATAATAAAATTGTGGGGTCTGCGTTCGCGCCTGGCCTCCATAGAAGGGAAATAGGCACAAACTTTAATAAAGACTTTTCATATCTATCTGCATAAGTATACTTTGTTTGTTTTAATCTGCGTAAGTATACTTTGATTGTTTAAGTTTGAAGAAATATGCTATAATAAAATCATGGGGTGTTCGTTCGCGCCTGACCTCTACAGAATGGAAATATGTCACAAAGTTTAACAAGGGTTTTTTTAATATAAATTCACAGAATATTGTGATAAGTGTTTCAGTGTGAACAGGTATGGTATAATTAATTATGGGGTTTATCTATTTTATTTTTATTTTCATTATATTTTGCTTTGGTTTTGATACCTCCAAATTCGAAACTATCTCTTCACAACATTTCCTTTTCATAACCTATCATATTTTCATAAATCAGAGTCCATTTTCTGTAGGCTGTTTTTGAACCCAATCAACGACGGATACTTTTGCTTATATATATATATATATATATATATATGTATATATATATATATATATATATATATATATATATATATATATATATATATATATATATATATATATGGACTAGCTTGGTTACCCGGGTGTTTGTTGAGCAAAAAAAAATGGCAATAGGAAGGAAGGATCGAATCCGTTCTGTGAAGGAAGAAAAAAAAACGTTGAAAAATAACCTTGAGTCTTTGCTGTTGCGCCCTACGAAAAAAATTAGCGAACTTACAGATTAAGGCTAGCCAATCGAAAAGAGGAAATGACTTTCGAAAATATTGGCCAAAAAATCGATCGCTACCTGTAGCAAAAGTGGCCAGTTGAGGGCGAAGATATTAATGTTTCTAGCCAATTTTTCGATATTGTCGTCCGAAGTTCGCTCTTCCAATATTTTTTTAACATCACATTTTCACCCTAATCAAGGCACATTTCTACTTTGGTGCAGGAGGCTACTATCAGAGGCATAAGTTACTGGGGTACTATGTTGAGAGTTGAGCAGTAAGATGTCGGTTAACGTTACACTTAAACTTCTGCATATCAGTACATCTGGGTAAGCAGGGAGCCGGAATGGAATTCCAAAGTCAAGCGGTTCTGGCGAATAAATTAATAACGTAGAACGCTCACCTAAATCTAGGGATCTTATCTGTGTGGGGGTGGGATTCATCTGCTTGTCAGGTTAGTAGAGCGTATTTATATCGTGGCGGTACAAGTGCTTGCAGTCCGTCAGAGCATTCAACATCAAATACTTGTAGAACAGGAAGGGGCATGCCACAGTTCGTCGGTGGGACAGAGGCTGAAGCTTAGATGACAGTCCAGAACCTATCAGCTTTGAGATTCTCTTTTGGATTTTGTCAAGGAGCGAGAGACTAGTAGCAGATGCACAAGCCCAATTATGACAACAATACTCCATACATGGGCGAATGGTGGCCTTATAGAGGTACGGGATACTTTCGAGCTTTAGTAGCTTTCTATCACAGTAGAGAGAGCCCACCTTCTTCGCAGCGGTCCTGGCAATTCCCTCAAAATAATTGTTCCAACTCATGTTTCCTGTGAAGAGGAGTTTAAAAGATGTACCTTCAGATAATAGATATGTAACCATTTGTGGTAGAGAAGATTTAATTATTGTAGGACACAATTTTAGTCTCGGCAGCATTAAATGTGACCACCCATTTTTGTCTGCGTTCCTCTACAGATTGGATGTCATCGTCTAGTGTTTCTGCCATTTTCGTATACATGTGTTAATTTGGTTTCCTGCCGTGCGTGTGTTAGAGCGTGGTATCATCAGCATATATACCCATGTCAGAGGTAATTTTGTCGGGGAGATCATTTATGAATATTAGGAATAATAAACATCCAAACATATACCCAGGAGGCACTCCCGCATTTATATCATATTGTTTAGATGTACGACCTTCGACGACAACCTGGACTTTTCTTTCATCTAAGAAGGATTTAATTATGTTTAGTATTTGTCCAGTGATACCGTATTATCTGATTATCTTACAGTTACTTCTATCTTCTATATACTTCTGTCTGATTATCTGATTATCTTACAGTTACGTCTGTCTTCTATATACTTCTGTCTGTTTGAACTGGACATGTCGGTTAAATCTGCAATGCGCATGCTGTCTTTGCGGAATGGCAGCAGCACAAGTAGAAATAAAGCATTGGGAAGAGTGTAGCGTACTATAAAATTTCCGCGTGCGAACATGCGCATTACTTGCAGTTTTGAACCATTCAGTGGTCTCGTTTGCGCACTGTTCAGCAGGAAGAGAAAATATATTTCCCCATGGAGCATCTCTGATGAGATCCATGGTGGCTTCCCAGTCATCCTTTTTATAATATCTCGTTGTTTTTAGTAATGGCTCTTGAGTTTTGAGTCTACAGTTAAGCCGATTTCGACCATTATCACTGCATGATCAGCGTTCCGAAGTGGGCTGTGAGTATTCGTTACACAATCCTTGGGACCTTTGGTCAGAAACAGAACTAGAAGTGTTCCGGTTGTACTTGCTGTTCTGGGAAACGGGTTGGAAACGTAATCATCTGCGATAAGAAGTGAGATATAGAGAAGCTATGTTTTGTGCTACCAGCTGCGTCTGTGTAAGTAGAAAATCCAAGCCCGTTTCTGTGGTGGACACTGAAGTAACCAAATACATATAATTGTCCACTAGTGTCGAGGGAGAGTGCTGTATCTATGCTGTCAGAGATTTTGTTTATTATGGTGCAATCCTGGGCCGAGGGAGATCGATAGACAAAATAATAGTAGCTAATGTAAGGTTTCATGTTAAGTCTAAAACATATTAACCCCTGGTCGTCCGATTCTAGTTATTTTTTCTCTAGTCAAAGGTAGGAATATAAACTACAAGTCCGTGCATATGCCTGTAAGAGTCATTACGGCAGAGAGAGATAACCAGACATGGTAAAGCAATTAGAGTGATGGAGGAGTGTAGGTTATTCTCACTTAGTGCTAAAATATCCGAGGCGTTCGTTAGGGGAAATGCCTCAATATCATCTAAATTAGTTTTTAAGCCAAGGGGTGTCCGTAAATGCAAGCCTCAAGTAAGGAGGCAATTGATTTTGTTTGAACCTAAGTTTGGTTTAAACGTATTTTTTATTCTGTTGTAATTTTTTTAACAGTTTCAGTTTATGTACGTGGGTGATGAACAAGTGGTTCTGTAGAATACCAGACATTCAACACACGAAAGCCATCAGCTGGCCTTTCATCAACTAGTGTTTCGACCGCAGGAAAGTTCACCGGGGATAAGTGCAGGGACCCTTTCCATTCGCGACATGGCACTACAAACATCCAGATATTATACAACTTTTGATGGAGGTGCCGTCTAAGCGATACCAAAGAGTTAGTGCTCCTGTACTAGAATCGGAAACAGCAGTCAGGAACTGTCAATCCAGTACCCTCAACCTCTCAGACGAAGGTGAACACAATCTAATTGCACCGGTATATGTGGGATTCAAGTACTCTCAAGTGCCCAGTTTAGAGGTGTGAGATGTGTCGGAAGTAGAAGAAACGGCGTTCATTTCCCTAGTCAAGAAACAAGAGCTACCACTTAATGTTTCTGTCCAATCGCTGTGATAGTACCTCTGTGCCTGGCTAATATGCAAATAAAGAGTACGGAAGCCGGACGATAGACACAGCCTATCTACAGTTTAAAAAGTTTAACTATACCGAACTTGTGAAAATTCGTCGCTTCTGTCGAAAGTCTTAGGCATACATACATACATACATACATACATACGTGCATATATACATGCATACATTAAAAGGGACAGGTTTAATTTATATTAAAAATATAAATACGAGCTTATTGTTCTGAAAGAAAACCGCTAAGATAGCGGAAAAATAAAACAGATGCGTTTCGAAGTTGTTTATATCGCTAAAATATTTAAAATATTTTTCGGCCAGAAGTTTGGTTGTCAAGGGACCAAAGTTCAAAAAGATTTTACCTGCGATAACAGGCGCACTTTCGTTTTTCGTAGAATATTACATCAGAACATGACGTATGGATTATTTTATTGATAGAGATGACAAACAGGGAAACGTAGATGAATGTTTTACTTATTTTTTTATCCTTGGAAGGAAATAGTTCTCAGTTGCCCGGTTGGTCAACAGCGAGAACATCGAAAATGGTTAAAGTTTACCAAAGTTTTTTGTTTATAAAAAGGACCACACAACAAGTAGTGTTATACACAACTGGGAAACCATTTCCGCAGTATGTTATATAGACGAACAGTTGTATGATAGAAATGTTTCTTATAAATACATGCATATAATTATATATTTTTCAATATATGATATATACAGGGTTTGTCCACACTGTACGTGTAATATTTTATAAAAAATAAAATTTCCTTAAGTAGATTAAGGATATAAATCGAATGTTCCGATTTAGTCCTTCCAATAACAAGCTTCATATGTAAAAATAATTTTGCAAATATTAAATTTAAAGTCAAGGACACTAGTCTGAGTGTCCTACGCTATATCCACTCGGCCATAATTACATAGAAATTGTAAATTTTTCTGCAATGTAGATCATCTCTCTTTATCTGGATAGAACATCAGTTGTATTATCAGGTATATTACATGTCTCTATAAACTGGCCATGCGTCTGTTCCTTTAATATTATTATACATAATACTTTCTCTATACTTTCTCTCGTTGATAGAGAGTAATAAAGAATATATAAATTAGTAGTTCCTGTTGAGCCCACCAAGCTTTAGTCATATTCGTATCGAACTCGTGTTTTTCCACCGTGCTTGCTTTACTGGTGTTTATATAAAATGTGCTCCGACTAAATTAAGGCACATATGCCTTATACGTGAACACTTATTATGAAAAAAACTGGTTTATAAATCACACACCTTAACAGTAGCAATCTTTAAACTCGAAGCGGTTTTCCACACTAAAATATGGTATCTTTCACAGTGCCACTTTGTGCTTCAGTGACACTTGTAAAACAGAGACAGCAGTTTAATATATTCATAAATATATACACTTCTGTTGTATGTATTTACAACATTTTGATATATGATGCTGGAATGTAACACCATATTTATATACTAATTTTACAAATAATGATTCAATAAAATACCCCTATAATTAATACGAATATGGCATTTCCATATAATTATATAATTTTTATTATATAATTTCTATGTAATTCCACATTTGACTGGCGTATACAATTGCCGTCAATAAAGTCTAGGAGTATTATTTACAACTGTGTAGCCTATATCTACACAATGAATTCTTCTACATGGACAATTATACAGTGTATCGTCTGCAGGTGACAAACCTAAAAATGTGTGCATCTGCATAGAACACGTAACAACACGAGACATTATGTATCCACAAGTAATTTTAGTTTGAAAATAAAGTTTTTACAGTTTTTTAACTTTAAAATTAAGATAAAAATATCTTGACCCAAACAAAAGTTTATTGATTGTAATAAGCACCGTAATAATTAACACACTTTTACCAACTCAAAACACGTGTATTTATGCCAGTAATGTAAATACCTTGTGTTCTTGTGCGATAAAGTTGCTGAGGGATTTTTGTATATAGCTTAGTTTTTTTTTCTCAAGCAGAAAATTTTCCAGATGCTTGAAAAAGTGATAATCGGAAGGTGAAAGTTCTGGAGAGTATGGTTGATGAGGCCTTGTTTCGTAGCTCGCTTCATTCACATTCTGCAAAGACGGTTTAGCAAGATGCGCTCTGTCATTTCGAAAAGTTAAATTACTCATTTCCTGTTGACTATTGCTGTGTGTTGTAATGTACGTTTCTGAAGCATTCCATCCATTTGTTTACAGGACATCTCAGCCGTAATGCTTTCACCTGCATCCAAAACACTATTATAAACTGTCAAGCCTACCCAGTGTATAAACAACGAGAACATTGAAGTCGATTTTGAATATTATTATTATTCTTTTGATAGATGAATTTTCAATGTCTATGCATAATTTGCTATTTAAAGCAAAATAATATGTTACCTAGCCTATGACGGCTATTACACATCGATGACTTATTGCCCCTTTCCTAGGATGGGTAATTTACAGAATGGATATGACATAATGTTACATTTTTAGGATCGGTAATTTACAACCCATATTTAAGATATGTTAAACTACTTTCGGACGGGTAATTTATATGCATACATGAAACAATTTAACACAATCTCGAGAGGTATTGTACACCATATATGACATAATTTCTGTTCCCACCAAGGCTACCATAATTTTAAGAAAATTGGAATTATTTTTCGAAGATGGATCATTAGGATTTCCAAAATAATACATACGTTTATATTGTCTATGTATATTATACTGATAAGTAAAGGATACTTTTTCATTGAATAAGTGTTCGAAAAGGTGGCACGTAATTATTCAATAGATTATATGTTTGACGAATAAGTAAGTTTATTTTAATAAAAGAGAATTTTAACAGGTACAAGTAAACTGACTCTTGTATGAATGATAGAAAATCGATAGAATGTAATCGGAAATTAATGTTAGCGGCTTAGCAAAGGGGACCAATTCAGGGCAATTTGCGAATAAACATTATTAAGATTTTGAAAGAACCATTCCTCTCTATAAAATATGTCTTAAATACAAAGTAAATGTAGAGTCTCACACGGCGACATACGCGATGATGACAATCCATCTCCCCTTTTACCACTTAACTTAGGTAAGAATCATGGTTCTCACATGGTTCGTGGCTTTCTTATAATTTCATCTAAGAAATATCAATACTTAAACAATGACTTAACTCAAATATTCTACACTTTGTAACGATGCAAAAAAAAAAAAGCGGGGAAAGGACGATAAAGCAAGCATTTCTCCTTGTGTTTACATTTTTTGCGAATGAAACCAATAATTCATAGCAATTTAATAAGATATTTTTAATATAAAAATCCACGTATATTACCGATATTCTCTTTATATTCTCTGATTTAATACGGTTATGTATAGGTTCAAGTACATTTCATTTGATGAGCATAATTTCTCCGAGTACAATTAGTCTCCCACAAATTGCTACTCTGTTGTAATTACTGTAAATATTATCACTCTATATATGACATTCGGAATGTATTTTTTCTATGGATGCATACTTTGGCTTTTATGTTGCAATTATAGTTATTAAAGAAATAGAAAAGAAACAGATTTAAACAGGCATCAGGAATTGGGTGCCTTTGCGAAAAACTCCTGAAATTCCCAAATGCACCACAATTCTATTATCCTGCTTTTATTCATTTAGCATAAACATAAAGACGAAGAGGTCAAATGTAATTAATGGTAAGATCCATTGGAGGTGGCATATGTGAAGTATGTTTTAGCTTGATGGTTGCAGACATGACATCGAAATGGTTGCATTTTATACAGTGGAGTAAAGAATTAGTAAAGTGGGTTTAATTTCGTTAATCTTGTAAGGCTTTCTATACTTTTTTGCAATCATTTGTGCGTGTGTGTGTGGTTGGTCGTATGCATGTATATATCTTCAACAATTATTATTAGGAAGGATTGGATTTATTTGTAATTAATTCTTCTTAGCTGGTCTTTAGGTTTTATCTCGTTACTTTTTCATTGCTATTATATTATTCATATAATAAAACACTCGCCATTAGAATTCAGCCAATACGAGAAACCAGAGGGGTATTGTATGGAATACAGTCGCAATATAAAGAGTGTCTAAAAGCGCACTTATGGAGAGTAGACTAGACACCGATCACCTCTGGTCGCTTCTTTGCGAGGAGGAATGTTTGATGTTGAAATACCCGAAACATTCGCATGATTCGCGTGTAACATCACTAACGATAATATCCAGCGTTACATTATGGAACGTATAATTGAACTTAAGAGCGAGATTTAGCTATCCTATTTCATGAGCGATATTTATGACATTGCTTTATTTATGACGTGCTGGTTTCTGGGTGAATAACACCATCCACAATTAATAATGACCTTAAAATAATTATTTTGCTTCTTACATTTAGTGTCTGCATGCCTTGCTTTGTACGATGTCAACAAGTAAACTGCAAATATGTAGGAAATTACAAAGAATCTGCGATAATAGATGTGTATGCTATGCCAACACCTCTCGAGTGAAAGATGGAAATTTTACTATTAGTCAAGTCAGTAGATGAGGTTTTAGTTCAGGAAGTAAAAGTTAAGTAGATTCGCCGGAAGATATTTTGTGGAAGCCCCTGTAAAAACGCAAGGGGGTATAAATTAGTTGCAAGACAGAGGCTTTATCTGGTCTGATAGCATGAGCACGATTTGGTTAGAAATATTTTTCGAGGTTTGAACACAGCAAACGCTACTCTGAACGTACTCCATTTTTTAAAGCAATATCCTATATTTAACGATAAAGACAAACTTGATATATAGTTTCAGGTACATACACACGTTTTCTCAGGTAACTTTAACAATTATCTAATCGTTCTCCTGGTTTGTATGTTTGTATATATATATATATATATATATATATATATATATATATATATATACATATATATATATACATAAATATATATATATATATAAATATATATATATATATATATATATATATATATATATATATATATATATATGTTTGTGTGTGTCTGTGTGTGTGTGTAAAGGGAAATAAAGAGAGGGATCCTCGCACACAGACAAATATATAAGTGAAACTCACGTACACAAACACCCCCATAGAATAGAAACATGTTTTCTTCTTATTTTTTTTTTACTGCAGCGAGCGGAAATATATTATAAAACAGCTCAACGTTTCTTTTGTTAACCGCAGACAAACCGAGAACATTTTAGGGTGAAAGGTTGACTCCCTCGAAATGTACTAATATATCCCTTCAGCAAATTTGGCAGCGATTCGAAAAAAGATAGACTCCTAGACAATCCACCTTCTTAGATGAATGATGGAATATTCTTGGCAAGAACATGAAAATATGCTTCGAAATTATCATTGGATTGTATCCCAAGAGGAAGTTACATTTACCATGAACATCGAATTATTTCACGCAAACATACACACATCGACAAACACAGTAAATTTATAATCTGGTTGAGGTGTGTTTATGTGTGCCATCTTTGGTGTATGCACCTTGATAAAAGGCTAGAGTGTCACCTTGTGAATATAATTTGTTAATATCCCCCGCGAAAGAAATCGATCTTTTCTGACCCTCTGAAACTTTCGCAAATATATGTTATCTTTCAAGAGTATTGTATTACTATGAATTATGTAATAATATACTTTTCTTAAATAATATTTCCCTATATTTAGAATGTAAGTTTATTGTTCTACTCATAGTATTCTAACAAACCGTCTTTCCAGTTTACATACGTGCACCTCCACTATATTCTGCTTCCACGCATTCACTTCCATTAAGTCATTACTCGAATAAACATTTAAATATAGTTAATGTATATTACTAAGTCTTGTGAAATCTGTTTCCTTTCTTCGGTATTTCCTTTTGCTCTCTTGTTCTCTCCCTTTCTCCACACACTGACATACACCGACACAAATGCACAGACCACACACACACAGGTATATATATATATATATATATATATATATATATATATATATATATATATATTGTGTTTTGTTTGTAAAAAAAAAACAGAAGAATGTGTTAATAAGGAAAAATGCCCCCACTTTTATCTGTGTCTAAATCAAAACGGAGATTACCTAAACAAAGGTTCTTTCTTAGAAGTGCACGCCTGTGAAACACTCTTCCGTTTTCCTGTTTCACTCCTGACTATAACATAGGAGTCTTCAAGTCCAACATAAAAACGTTCATGATGAACCGCCCCCTTAAGGAAGACACGTTATCAGATCTCAAATACTAACAATTACTACGAGATTGCCCCATTTATTAATGTACACGCAATAACGCTATCCTCCCAGTTGCCTCCGGTCCTTGATAAGTGGCGATTCCATGTAATATATATATATATATATATATATATATATATATATATATATATATATATATATATATATATATATATATATACTTAAAAGAGTGTAGCCATCAACAATTGTGGGTTTTTTTTAAAGGTTTTCATCATATTTTTATTTTAAAATACTTTTATAACGCGTTTCGAGCTTAGGGTGTGCTCTCTTCAGATATTTTCGTAAAAAGTTTTTCTTTAAAATAGGAGTATGTAGAATTACCTCCGCTGATATTAAATGTGTTTTTCAGAGTGATGTTCAGACATTCTGTTGTTTTTGGTGTTCAGACATTCTGTCTCCAACTGTAAGTGTTCACAGTGTCCGGTCAAAGTTATTTTCAAAGAGTGTTTTTTAGTCCATATGGTGAAGGTTTTTATGTTTTTTTAGGGTTCTTTTTAAAGACTTTATTTCCCCATGTATAGCATACACTCACACACAATCACCCACGCATACATCTACATTCATGTACATGTACACATGCACACGCACGCAGCCACACACACATACACACACGTACATACATAGAAATATATGTAGGATCATACATATATACATATATACATACTCACCTACACACTCACACACGTACTCGCATACATCCACCGCTAACAATTATTTTTATTTTTTTATTTTATATATATATATATATATACTTTTTCCCCCTTCCAAAACACGCATGTATACATGCGCTTAATCATTCAGACATACGTACACGCACCCAAACACACACAAGTAAGATGGAGAATAGGTAGAAGATATATATACACACACATACACGCACATACACACATATATGTACACACATATATGTATGTGCACATGCACTTACACACACATGCACACACAGACATATGCAGGGGCTCACACATACGCGTATATCCATATCCACACGAACACATTTACCCACTCATACATGTGCATACATATGTATATATATATATATACATATACACACATACATACGGATGTGTATACACTCATCCACCTATATATATATATATATATATATATATATATATATATATATATATATATATATATATATATATATATATATATGGGCACATGCACTCACAATCACACACACACATACATATTCATAAATCCCACCTTATGTATATATTGGGTGAAGTTTCCTTTCCAATCCAAGCACATATTCATACATGGATTCGGTCACCCAAACATAAGTGCACGTATACATACAAACAAGATGTAGCATAGATAACAGATGATATATACACATACACGCACGCATACACAATGATATGTGCACACCCGAAAAAAGCACAATAAGGCACACGCACACTTTCGCGGGTGCGCGCGCCCATACCCAGTACAGTACCATTTCTCTTAACTAAACAAACAACTAGAAATTAAACGTATGTATGGGTATGTGCGCGCGTGTGTGCGTGTGTATATGTGTGTGTGAACCCTAAAAAAACATAAAAACCTTCACCATATGGACTAAAAAACACTCTTTGAAAATAACTTTGACCGGACATTTATTCTCTCCTTGGAACTACACAACCATCACTTTAAATATATATATATATATATATATATATATATATATATATATATATATGCATAGAATAATCCAACCTTTCCACTGGTACATTTATAGATTATGCCCAGAATGGAAAGGATTTTACGATTTTTCTCATTTTTCACTCTTTTTCCTACAAAATCTTGATGATGCCACCGAAATAGGGACGAAACGTTAATTACTATTTTGTTATTTCTCGGTTTTCCTTCTTAAATAACACTCTTATATATATATATATATATATATATATATATATATATATATATATATATATATATATATATATATATATATATATATATATATATACGTATATATGTATGCATATATATGCATGTATGTATATATATATACATATATATATATATCTATATATATACATATATATATATATATATATATATATATATATATATATATATATACATTAAATCTTAGTTAAGGAAAAATAGCGTTTCATAATGTATTCATCTCCTATAGTATAATCACAGTAAGAAAAATATATTTTATAATATTCTCCAGTTTCTCGAATAAACTATGCCTTAAAACAGATGTTTATTTTCTTTGATCCGAGGAAAACTTTGTTGATGTTTACTGATTACTTTTATCCTTTTTTATATTATATTGTCGTATTCATTCGTTTTTTTATATCTTGGCATCAGTCTTTTTTCTGATTTTTTAAACACTAAAATAATATACAACAGAATATGTGAAATATCGAAAACACGAGCATAAACTACACGCATTTATCAAAAGTAAACTTATAATAATTGTCACGAAATTGATAGAGAGCGCTACAGATATATAAAGAAAAAGAAAGCCAATTAAAATGCGGTTTAGCCAAGCGACAGAGTCAGTGTTATTTATTATTTAAGAAAAAGCTTTTTTTCTGGATCTTGCTATGTTTTCTACTATCCAGTATAATTTCTTTATATATTGTTACACATCCTGTAAGACTTTTTACGATAACCATATCCTTTTATTCTGTTTAATTATCCCTTGAAAGTATTTATTACATACGTTAGTTTCTACAAGACGGTTGGTTGGATTATTTACTTTTGCAAATTACAGCAATTAATATTAAAGGTTATTTTGTATGTTTTTACGCTTCGTTTTATGTTACTTTTATCACATTAATATTATACTTAGTTTCAGTTTGTAACCATACTATTCTTTAAATAATGCTTCTTGTCACATTTTCCTTTAAAAACTGACACAGAATCCGGTCTGATTTTAAGTTATGTTTTGCAACTGTCCCAATCTTTCATACATGATTTACTTAGCTCAGCGCGCACATGTTCTACCCTCAGAAATTATTAAATTAGTGTATATAC
>NC_136482.1:36388279-36398279 GCF_053919585.1 Euprymna scolopes
CAGAATTGCATAAACTAATTAGATGTGAACGCCGTCCCATTATTTGTAACTATACCATCAATCACGCTCATCCAAAAAACCTGTCCCTCATCTTGTGGAATTTGTTTTTCACATTTCTGGGCTTTCGGCCATTTACTGGGGTTGTGGACGACAATAATATAGAACTAGTCATTTAAAGAAGTTATCCTATGTCGTGCATGTATTAATTTACGATTGTTTGCATGCATCAACAAAGTGTGTTATATTAGTCTATGTTTAGCAAATAGATATAACATCACCGAAAATATTTGTGTGCTTTTTCTTTAAACAATATCTTATTAAAATTCCACCAGATTTTTCTCTGCAATCTGATCGTAATCACTACTCCATCGTTGTATAAAATGAAATCAAAGCAAGGTTAAAAAGAAAACTTCGGCACATAAGGATAGTCATTAGAGATCTTATATTTTGTAGTCTGTTTAAACTCATTTTCCTAAACCTACTTTTTAAGTCTGCAAGTGTGTGTGTTTGTTCTTGTATAGCATATGCAATCATATAAGTTCTTAATGTTGCAATGACTAAATCCTCGAATAATTAGGTGTTCTTCAGAAATATCGTTTTAACATATCGCCATGACATATGTTTGTGATTATAGGCTCTCTATTTTGAAAGTGCAGTTTAATACAAATACTTTCTACGCCTTTCTTAATATCGGCAATAGAAATGTATGGCCCATCTGGCATGACGTTTCCTCCTGAACTTACTACGATCGAACAATATGTCCAATGCATCTTTATCGATTTGCGATTATTGTTTTCCGCAGGTAGTAATAATCAACAATCATGCACAATGACTTTCCTTACTTTGTCTATTAGCTTGTGTAAAATGCAGGCTCCAATGATCTATGAAATCAATATGAAAGAGAGAGACACGACGTAAGAGTCTCTTTTTGATTCTCGAATGCGCATATTTTCTATTACTCAAGGTTGTATCATTTCTAAGCAGTTCATTGAGGGAGGGTCTATAGGTCTGCATATTTTAAATAAATATGTGGTACAAATTTGCCAAGCCAAGAAAAACTTACAGAGAATAGGCATTGTAAGGGATCCAAGGTCCGGGTTCCGGGGTCCGGTATGGCTTTGATCACGGTATCACTCTTTGGATCTTGCCATCGATAGCAAAAAACACGTTTTGGCAATTCCCATTAGAAAACATGTTTATGCCATTTTTCTAATGCATAATAATATGCTTCGTAGGCACTGTCACATATTTGGTAGTAATTAGTATCTAATGTAAATAAGTCGTTCCGAAATCAAGATTACTGAACATGGTCTCCATATTATGGCTTCTGTGCGTGTTTATGCGTGTCAGTTTTAAACTATGTTCTCCACCTCGATGTTAAAATATGAATCTGATATATTTTATTTTGTAAGCTTTTGTCAACATTGGGTTATTGAATATATCTTCAGAGATTAGAAAGTAGTGAGGCGTTCTTTTAGGACCTTGTCCAAGCCGTTGAAAAATCGGCGGAAACGCGTACTTGATTAGGTTTATTCATATAGATTTTTGACAAAGAACATTCTCTGAAATCTGACAGGCAGGGAACCTGCTCTTTCACAACCTGTTCAGGTTTTATTTACTCCAAATCCTCGGGCATGATATTTCAATTTAATAAATATTGGCTGGACATTACCCTACACATAAAACTGTGCTTTGATATTTGTAAATTTTATTAGGCCGCCTCTATGTATTTTTGTATGAGCCTCTGTGTTTATGTTTACTTGTCAGTGGTTAAGCTTTCGAATTTGCGTCAGAACGTGCTCATAGAGCAGTCCCAAAGTTTTAATTTGTTTATCATAGCTTGTCTATGTATTCATATATTACAGAGTTGTTGGAACCTGGGTCTTCCCGAAATGTAACTGTCTTGTAAAAGATTTTACTCTGGGATAGTCTTAAATGATTTAAACAGATATTACACTCTCGCAATCTGCTTCCCATTTTTAAGGGTCAGCACTTTTTTGTTCCTCTTTTCTGTTAAGACGCAGCATCTCATTTCAAAGTTTGTTGCTGATATTACACCTTGTAAGGAAATAAGACATTTAAAGTCTGCGTTACATCTTTATAATGTAAACCATCACACTGTTTATCCACTCTCGACGAAACGTCAAATCATCTTACTAGTTCTCTTACTATATTAAAGCATTGCCCTCTCTTCTGAGAAGGAGACTCGTTAAGCCCAAATGGGTCACAACATATGTTTACTGTCTCTTAGAACTCCGGATAAATAGTTTTCTTTGTGAGGATGAAATCAAAGAACCTTTATTCAGTTGTACCCACTTTTCTTAGCAATAACAATACGTTTGTTTCGTTCGACTCTTTTTTGCAGTTAACATTAAATAATATTCCTATCGGTTTTAGAATGCATTAGATGTTTTACCGTTTTCTAGTACATACTTAAATGTTTCTATGGTACTGTAAATTATACAATGGAAATGAGAAATATCATTCTAACAAGTTTTGATGTCGTTAAATGATTGTAATGGAATCTATCTCATTTAGTCCCGTCGTTCCTCACATTTGATTGCTAATAGTAGGAGTCTTTCACCATGCGTGTTGCTGCCGTTTCTCTTGTTTCTGTACTTGCTGATTCATTATACGTTCTCCCCTTCTATGTTACCTTTCAGTACTCTTCTATTAGTTGTTCATTTGCACTTTTAATATTTCTTCGATTGCATTGTTGCAATCTGTAAATTATTGGTTACAAGACATTTTGTATAATTCAAAAGAGACAATAAATGTGACAATGGACGTTTACTTTGAAGACGGGAGAGCAAACAGCCAGTAATTACGAATCTTGTCAATAAACAAGTAACAAGTAGTGAGGAAAAACAGAATATCTAGTTAAGTTATTTTTAATAAAGGGTTTAGAGGAATTCAAACTCTAGATCTCTATTTTATAAGCAGAGAAAAACACTAAAAATCAACTCACATTTTCTTTTCTTTAAAAACAAATCCGTCGAAATATATATGCGGCTTTCTATAGTTTATATATTTTACACAATTGTTTTGAGGTCGTCTCATAAATATTTGTACACAAATGAAAACTTTCTCATTGTGGCGTCAAAATTCGTTTGAACTTAAAATTACAACTGAAGCAAATTTTATGTCTTAAATTGAGCTACTCCAAATTATCTCGACAACATTTGAAGTGCGTAAATAATCTTATTTAATCCGTGCGAATCCATTGGATTTAATTTTGAAATGAACCAATTTGTGGGGGGAAAACATACATGCCTGTATAACAGAAAATCTTTAAATCAACCAGCAAGTGGGAAGAGTTTTTTTTTCTATTTATCTGAACCGATTAAATTTTCGAACCTGTTGATATATCTGCTTATCAGAAATGTTTTCCGAATTATTGACATTTCTGTTACACAGAAAATGCTTACAACATCATCGTTCGGTAAGTATACGATGCGTTAACTTTTCCGAACGAATTTTCTAATTGGTCGCTGATTTAGGACCAACATTTTTTTTTTTTAGAATTCGACATTTGATTAAAAAATCCGCTAATTGTTAAAAACTTTTCCATATAGCTTCCGAGAATAATCGTTGGTAAATTCGCCTGGCTATTTGAGTCTATATTTTTGTCTTGAAACTTCGACACCAGTTTGTATATAAACTACTGTAAAATCTAGAGAAATGCTATCCGGAGTTCTCGTTCAGCTGTTGATGTGTAAATCAACTGGCATATTTTGCGCGAGTACATAATCATGACATCCAAATTTAGACAACAAAAAAACAACTGAGAACACGGTAAAAATTGTAAAAAAATAATATATTAAAAGAAGGGAACAGTTACGGAAAAATATTCACGCAAGCAAAGCTTATATGTCAATATGATCTCGGTAATGAATGTAACTCTTCTTCTCCCGAAAAGTCTTGTCACGCTATTAATCTAGTGTTTGGAAGAGTCCATTAATGAGTAGTTAATGGTCCCATAACAAAACAATACTTTTTGTGATGTGTCCGAATAAAGGAATATGAATTTTATAATTTCCTATAAACTTTTAAGAACATATTTTAAGGACATAAAGCAAGATATAAATGTTTTAAAGAAAGAGTATGTTATATAAAACGCATCGTTGCCAGGAAACACATTTAAAACACACACAATTATCCAAATATGAAATTACTTAATGCTTAGAACACGTTGTAATGTACTCATAGTCTAACATTGAATACTTTCAACATAATTTTTTTGTTAATGTAAATTGTTCTAACTTATTTAATTTCAATTATTATTGGTTTATGCGCCGTATTTTTTTGTTATACGCTTATATAAGTTTTCTGTGTGATGTGATTAAGAGAAATATAATTGTTGTATTTATTGCCATGTTTAAATTTTTATGTTCAAAAATTCTTGGCTCCTAATCAGATGATGAGGATGCAAATATGTATTCTTACATTATCGATATTATTCATTTTTTTAAACGCGAATATCACGAAAACATATATAATAATAACCCTATCCAATTTAGAAAATATAGGTATTCTTTTTAGCAGCATTATAGTTTCTCCATCAAATGCAGGATAGACTAGAATCAATACTCGTTATTAATATCGACTATTGGACTTTGAAAGTTCAATAATAACCGGGAACAGGTTGAGAGAAATATGCACATTGCCTGAAATACAAAAAAAACATGAATCCATACAAGATACCGAACCTGATTGTGCTATGTCTCATTGCTTAGGACATTATCTGTACATATTGACATATTGATATTTTCTCAGAAATTATTATCAAATATTTAAAAAAATGTATAATATTCGAACTCCAGCTTGATACCCCTGGTGTAAGGATAATGCATTACATAATACGAGTTCACTTCTATTTTTTAAATGGTAATCGCCACTTATAAAGGCCAGGAAGCCTCTCGGGGACACGGGTTATTGCGTGTACAGTAATCAATGGGATAATATCGTGGTAATCGTTAGTAATGGAGAGTTGATAAAGTATCTATTTAAGGTTCCGGTTTATCAGGAATTTGTTTATGTTGGAATTGAATACATCCAAGTTGTAGTCAGGTGGGAAACAGGCAAACGGAAGAGAGTTCCACAGGCGTGCACTTTTGAGAAAGAAGCTTTGTTCATGGAATCCACGTTTTGATTTAGGCGCAGATAAAGAGTAGGGGAAATTATTGACATTGGTTTCAGTTACTTAGTAATGCTATTACACATAGCAATAAATTATATACTCAAACGAACCACATGAATGTTAGATAAAAGAGAATGAAAGAAAGACTTGATGGTGGCAGCGGATCATGCGCTAATTACATGGACTGACGACATGGGTGTGTAGAGTTCGAAACCAGTTTATGCCATAGAAATAATTCATTAATGGTGTTAAGAATCACCATTCGTTCTATACTGTCAATAAACGATGTGATTGAAGAAAGAAATCTGAAGAAAAAGATATGTAAAAACAATAGGTTAACTTAATGAAAACTAAACATTACAGTGAATATTTCTATTTGATAAAAGAGAAAAGGTTATCAATGTCTCCTTTACTCAGTATAAAAAAGAAAGGAAATTAAATAAACAATTGTATATCTATTTAACTTGTAATAAAATATTCCATCTAATGTTAAGTTGACTAACTTAGAAAAAAACTAAATGAAATGATAAGACAACACAGTTTTTTTTTTATCGTAAGGAGCACAAGGAGAAACGCCGTCCTAGTCTTCGATTAATTGATTATTGTGAAGAGTATGGGATCTCAAAACAACCATAAATTGATAAACCTAACCTTAACGTCTTTAGTTTTATAATATTTCATTTGGCATTATATATCTATGACACAAAAACAAAATAGCATTGCTATTTCTTCTTCTTCTTCTTCTTCTTCTTCTTATTATTATTATTATTATTATTATTATTATTATTATTATTATTATTATCATTATTATTATTCTGATTGGTAGACAATTAAAATAATATTACACGAATGTCTAACAGCGAACACATAGAAACTACTCCTTAAGGCAAAGTACATACAGGCGTTGTTAGAAGGGGCACCTAATTTGAATAATTTCCATAAGCATTGCTGCAATATTTAAGCATTATGTGTGTGTATATTTACATGTTTTCCATCCAGTATACTGTAGCAAAAGATCGGAAAGTTGGGAGTGTCAATTCGGTAGAGGAAATTTAAGAAAGCAAAATAAAACTAGCATTTTTTTAGTAAGTCGGGTGGAAGGCTCATGAAAAACGATTAAAACATAAGAAAGCAGTTGTGAATTTTATGTTGATAATGAAGATAGAAGATTAGGAGAAAAAATAGGATAACATAAAAATAGAAAAATTAGAATAATATATTCCTTTAAATACCTCATTGAGATCATGAGAAACTTTGTTTTAAGTTATTCACTAAAATTCTGTGTGCATGCTTCCGTGTTTTGGGCTGGAATGGTGGAAATAGTTATTTATAGTTTATTTTAATTTTGAAAACGCTAGCTTACTGGCTTAATGTAAAGATAACCTGTGTTAGGATCGAAAGTTATTTTTTTTAATCCAAGAGGGATAACTACAATTTCTGAAAATAAAAAAAAGATAAAAAGAAAACTTTTAATGATCTAATGGGGACAACTTAAATTAGTATCTAATATATTTGCAATAGTTAAGGGATGAACTATTTAGGTATTGTGATGGAAATAGTTATGATAATATTAAATATAATAATATTAATTATATATAAAACAATAAATAATAAAAATAATAATAATAATAATAATAATAATAATAATAATAATAATAATAATAATAATAATAATAATAATAATAATAATCATTGGCATTATCAACATAAAATTCACAACTTCTTTCTTACGTTTAAAATATTTGTAGGGCCATCCACCAAACTTACAACAAAATGCTAGTTTTATTTTGGTGTCCTAAACTCGCTTCCTTTTCTTTGTGCTGCTGAGTAGATGAATATTCGATGCAATTATTCTCAATAATTATTGTCAATTGTAAATAAAATGAATATTGTTTCCGTAACGATCGTACACTCAAGTGTATTTTGTTTGTTTTTCCTGTTTAAATTAATTCATGATTTATAATTATTAATCTTTATGATAAATATTAATATAGGTCAAGTAGAAGTATACCTTATAGCTTATTATATATCCATAGTATTATGAGCAATATTTTTAACTATTGATACATTAAATTAAATTATAATATATGTAAAATAAATAATATATATCATGATTCTTTGGTGGGTGAAAATGTTAATATAGCAACCATGAAAGGAACTTTTAATCGTGAATTGAAGTCGTTCCTTCATGACTGCGATATCTATCTATCTATCTATCTATCTATCTATCTATCTATCTGTCTATCTATCTATCTATCTATATATCTATCTATCTATCTCTCTATATATATATATGCATATATATATATATATATATATATATATATATATATATATATATATATATGCCAGCCGACCTCATTATAACTTGTTGCTGGTGGATTTTGACTAGAGGTAACAGTGCCTGTCATCATTCTTGACTAGTGCAGCAAGGGGCATACATACACTTTTTAATTGTGGAAATATGAATGAAGATGACACCCTAGAAAACAAGTGTTATATAATTTAAAAGTGCAAGCAAATCATGGATACCTTATTTTTTTATTGAAATAATTCAAGAGATGATACAGAGCCATTTTATATTAAACGTTCTTCAAGGTAAAAACTAGTAAACAATAAAAGTAAGAAGAATATGTTGTGATCGAATACAACATCAGTTCCCCGCCCCCGTTCAAAAACATCGTCCATCGAATGTAAGGTTTAATGACAAAATCTGGGAGTAAAATATTACAAGAATCCTAAACGGAAGCTCAAGTTTCATATTTCATTATCAAAGAGATTGCCGTACGATCTACTAACTGCACAAAAGAAGTAATTCACATAGATATGACTAACAAGAGATATGAAATACACTAGACATAATCCTATCAGTAGGAAAAATTTTGCAGTATTTTATTTGAAGCAGGAAAAACTGTTTTCCCAATTCAATTGGAACGTCTCATTTATATTTACTTGTATTGTACTCGATTTCCCTGGATATCAACAGAAATAATCGATTACTATTTAGCGTTATGCACAGGAAACGCAAGGCGGTGAATATGTAATTCAGAATATGCAGCCAGCCTGTCAAGTTTGTCAAATAGAAAGTGAAAAGAACCATCAAAAGCCTAAACGAAACTGCCTCTCGGCACTGCAGGACACGAATTAATCTATTGCCTGACCCTCCGGTGTGTAAGTGATTCATACAGCAGAAGGCTGATTTACACACTAATACGGAATCTAATCAAAAAAATCCCCAAGGTGAAACGCAGCATTCATAATTTCGCTATTCACATCGATGACAGGTCCGAATCAGCTTGGAGATAATATTAATATTCTTTTTTATTTGTCTAAGCAGGGCATTTTCAAAAGATGTGTCATCGTTGACTTCGTCCTGCCCCCAAAACGGTGAATAGCCCCTGAGGGAAAGTCTATGTTGCGGGTAGTTTGATATTATCAACAGCCCAAATAGCTAACTGCAAATCCCCTCTAACATAGAGCTTTATTGCTGTGGGAGAGGGAAATGCAATCTTGATATGTAAGATTAAGTTGGTGGTGAGGGCCTACTTTACTTATTCTAGATTATCACACTTTTTGGTCTCTGTCGTTTAAAAAATTACAATAACACGTAAAAATATGCGTTTTCCATTTCCGATTTATATAAAAGATTAGGACTTTACATCGGCTACTGTATGAAGCGATTCTCTGTAGAAGCTATTCTCTTCATTAATAAACTAGGGTAAATCTGAAAACAAGGTATTTTATTTCGGTCTATAACGGAAGTTGCGAATAATATTGTTTTTATTTTTATGGTTTACAAAGTAGCAATGGAGTGAGTATTGTCACTTAGTAATGTAATTTAATAAAAACACACACTTTTCCATTAATCTGCTTAATAAATATGATTTGATGCAAATCAAAAAAATACCACATATCTGAAAATGAATAGTAATACAAACTGTAGGGAAAATAAAAATGAATACATAGAGAAATATACACTAGCGCTTGTTCCCGGCACGAACCGGTTGAAAAGAAATGGTGATAACGGTGGCTTCGACAGTGTCATGTCCGATCTTTAACAAGTGTGACAGCAGGGGGGGTAAAATATTGGAACAAGAGCGCGGGTGGGACGTTGCCGACCGTAAAAAAAAAAATGGAACTTGGGTGCCATCAGCTAGAAGCGAAACCCCCCTCCCTCCCAAAAAAAATTTTGGAAACAAAAAAATGAAAGATGATGACGCCTGGCGAGCATGAACTCACATAAATCTAGTTATGACAACAGGGGCGGTGTGAATTGCCTGATCGTAAAAAAATTAAAAACAAAACGGGAATCGGGTAATAATATATGCTACAGATAATGCACCCAGCAGAATAGTTAAGATTATTTTAATTATAACTACTATCATTCCGATTTACCATTATTATTATTATTATTATTATTATTATTATTATTATTATTATTATTATTATTATTATTATTATTATTCAGACTGTACTTTTAAAATGACATTGATTTGATTGAGTCATAGAGATTTTATTCATTAATTACGAAACATTGAACAGCCACTGATGAATCCGAATACGCTGTAATTATGTTAGCTTAGTTTTAACTATATCTTTTAATTATTTTTAATAGATTATATCCACACATCTATTATAAAAAAAACATTTTTATACTAACAGTTTCTACAAAATTGATGTATATAGAATAAGAGGAAATCAATCCAGTTTTACAAAAAAAAGAAGACATCCGGCGTGGAATAAAATAATTGACCAATGTATATATATATATATATATATATATATATATATATATATATATATATATATATATATGATTAATTACGATAGTAAAGCTAAATGTTTAATCTGAACTTTATT
>NC_136482.1:36405779-36420779 GCF_053919585.1 Euprymna scolopes
TGTGTTTAACAGTTTACTATGGCTGTCCCCTCATGTATTTTATTGGATATTCTCATAAAAATTCCTATTTCTAATCTAAAAATATATTTAAATGTTTTATCTATTTTGCAAATAATTTTATATAGTGCTGATTTTCCTATTTTCTGATGAGTAGAATTTAGCTTTATAAGTGCATGTTCTAAAGAGTGCATGCCATATTTTCTGTTTAACTTATTCGACTTTGAATTTATTTACCTGATAATGTACATTGTGTTCTTATTTTTTCATATATATATATACACACACACACACACACACATATATATATATATATATATATATATATATATATATATATATATATATATATATATATATATGGTGGGGTTTGTGTTCAGGACGACAAAGACCAAATGGTAAGACAAGAGGAGAACACATGTAACTCCTATAAAGTCTAAATGGTGACGCATATAATAATAACCTGGCTCAACGTTGATTTGAAGAAAACAGGTGTTTCAATGCAATTACGCCGTATGGTTTATATCTCCCTCTATCGATATGTTTTTCTCTCTCTTGTATATATATATATATATATATATATATATATATATATATATATATATATATATATATATATATATATATATGTATGTATGTATGTATATATACTGTTTTTCATCTCAAACATGGCACATTGACACGTGAATATAACGGGCTATTATTTTAAGTCATATTCACAAAGATACAATACAGGTAGTTTGGCAGATATATCTGTTTACCTTGCATTTGTATTTCGGCACGTCCGTACAGGCAGGGGAGTAAAGAACCGGTGGGGGCAAAAAAGTCTATTAGAATAAAATAAATTTTATGGCAACCAGGGAAATTAACCCTGTAATGTGTGGATATTGTTGCTTGTCGGATTAGTCTAAGTGTTTAAGTCGAGCGTGCAAAGTGATTCTACTTTATTAGAGCGTAGTCTATTAAAATACTTGTACAGCAAGCACGGCGATGCAGAGTTTCAAGGATGATAAAAGGGTTAGAATTTGCTTCATATTATGCGACACATTATGTTGGGAATTTTGTTTCTAATTCATCAAGAAGTGAGCAGATGCACTAATTCTGATGTAGCGAAATTACTCAATATATGAGCGAATACTTTCTTTGTTCCGATATAAATATATCTTACATGTGAGTAATTATTTAGCATTTAAGTAAAACCCACATTTCTGCATCTAATATTCCACTTTGCTCAATGTATTTTTTCAACGTATGCTATATGTGGATCTAAAGCCGAGGAATTTGAATGATATTTTTAGGGTCGCGTATTATTTGGTGTATCTAGTACAGAGCCTAGTGTAATCAGTAAATATACTCATTTCGGCGACAATTCTATCTGGGTTCTGTTTACGAATGGAAGAAAAATAAATGTCATAGGATCGATTACGCATCTTTTTTAAACTACGACAATCAATAACGTCGTGATTTCCTCTGTTTTCTAAGAAGCATTAATGATATTAAGTATTCGTAGTTTAATGGCACATCATTTTAATTTCATAAGAAGCCACTCGAAAAAGGTCTTGACAACGGTCTTAAATATATCTATTGCTACTGTCTTAGCCTTTTCGCCTTATGTAATTGGCGATATATATGTTCAGAGATTACAATACAGATATCTGCACTTTACTATCCTGCCACGAGTGTTTTCTTGGTTAAGAACTCAAGGATTTTTTAGATGAGAGGATGTAGGTTATTGAAGAGATAACTGCAAGAAATAGGTATCTTAACAGAATGATTGAGCACTGGTACGAAATAATCAATCTTCGTGCAATCAGGAAAGCAAAATTCGTTACAGCATTTGTTGACGAGATTGCAAAGTACTGAATCAATCGGAGAATTTATAATACTACAGCTCGTATGGTATCAGACCCACGCTCTTCGAGATCAACACTTGTAAAAAACCTCGATATACAGGAATCTACATGTTGATTTATTACTACGAATAACAATGAAGAATTCTTAACATAGCACCACATAGATGAGATTAGACCTACATGCTGTCGGAGTGTCAAGCGAAAGTTGTCATATAAAGAATATAGGAATGGGTATGTTCAGATCATCGAGGGTAGCTACTGTTGGCAAAGGTAAATTTGGGAAGGAACTGATGATGTACGCTTGAGAGTAAAACCGCTGGGAAAGTATTTTAACGTTCTCGGTTGCCATCTGGTTGTCAGATGGAATATTTGATTTCACAGGTAGACCAAAATCATAAGCAAGAGTAAGGGGTGCTAAGTAATATCCGTGTGCAAAATTTTGTATCGATTGCTGTTTGAATCATTCATTAGCTACATTTACAAACTGTTCTGCAGTAAGAATAAAAAAAAAACTGGCCCATGACGAATGTCTGGTGTGATATATTATGTTTTATCTTTCAGGCTTGTATATATAAGGACAGTTATATATATTATGGTAAAGATGTGATTGTTTATTGTACAGTCCTGGGCCGCCTGAAAACGGCAACGGATATATAAGTAACCACAGTTATGTAGTCATGGACACGACTGGTTATTTTTATAACTTTAGCACTGATCCTCTTGTCATGGGGATAGTGTTGCTAATCTAGACCACAGATCTGTGCATCCGCATGTCTGTGAGATTAATTCAAAGTGAAAAAATAACAAGACATGTTAAAATGCTGAGTAAGACATGAGGAGTGTAAGTTAGTTTCAGTAGCGCCTATATATATATAAAATTAACTAGAATAATTTATTCTACTCCTAAAATGTGGGGTCGCGTCAACGGATATTCGTGAAGGTGAGCCTCAAATAAGAAGGCGAATTTGTTTAGTTGTGGTGAGTGTTTTGTGTTATCGTTATTTTCGTCTGTGATTTTATTGATTTTAGTGGAAGGAAGATGTGTGTTAAATAAGGTAAATTTTTATGTGTGCAAAACATGCACACACAAGAAAACCATTAGCTAACTTTATATTTTCAAAGAAAGCACATCGAATATGGGTGCAGATTCTATTCCCTTGTGCGACCTAGCACCACGACCAGCCCAATATTATACAGCTGATGAGGTCTTTCAGCCTTACTAAATAGAGTTCCTATGATGTCAGTTAGAATATACCAGCAGACAAGCTTAGAGCATTCAAACAAGGTGAACATATACAGTAATCAAGAACTCCTAGTTTCCGGGAAAGTGAAGGAGATGGGGGTGGCGTCCATTGCTAAAATTAGAAAATAAGGCCAGAGACTGGCTATCTCAGGGAATCACTTTTATCATACTTTTACACCTGGCTAATAAACATAATAAACGAATGAATGTCGGGCGATAAATAAAACTTACATACTCTTTATGTATTTATGTTTAAACACTGGTAATTTTTCTAAGACACGCGCTCTAGAAAGGGAGTCCATCACTTCTAAATACGTTTTCCTCCAGCGTTAGTGTTTTCCTTGACGCATGATGTAAGTAATGCAATGTTAATACCAGTATTTTCTTCTCCTGAATAGATAAGATCAACGGTTTATTACGCAAGGGGAGGTGTCGCCGCGTACCTGACTTATAAATGAGGTATAAATGCACCTCGTACTAAGTTAGTACTTATTGATATCGTATAAGAAATTGAGTTTCAAATGAATAAAATTACATTCCTCCACTAAAAATATAAGTAAATATTAATAGAGGCTCCTCTCTCGTTATAAGTCGTGAAGAAGATTTGATTATAGGCATGAAATCAGTATCTATTTGTTTAATATAAACAAAGAAAATGATTAACATTTGTTATATAATGAAGTAGGGAAATAGGTGTAACTTTATAAAGTACCTAAATGTGATTTCAAATAGTTTGAATATAATGACAGTCATGTTTATATATATATATATATATATATATATATATATATATATATATATATATATATATATATATTTGCGCTTCAATTCAGGTATTTGAAAATTCTGTGACAATTTAATAATAAGTTGCAGATATAAATTTACATATTTTCTAAATATTCCATGTTGTGACAATCGTTGCATATAGAAATAAGTAGCTTAATATTTACAAAAATAGAAGGAAAATATAAAAATACGTTTCTACAAATAACATAACGGACCCTAGAGTGATAAAATATTCATGAAACAAAAACGTGAAATACAGAAGAGCGAATAAAAAGCTATATTAATAATGACATTTTTATATCGGGAGAATAGTAAAAACTCGCTCTCAAGCTAGCAACCAGCGTAATATACTTTTATGTGGGGAAAACTTTTCATGTAGACTTGTATATAATCGGTAATCGGGTGTTTTACTTCTAGTGCATTTCATCTAGTCCACACGATAATGCTGAGTTTTCAAGGGAGGGTTAGGACATTTTCTCTCAGAAGTGAACGACTGATAGTGTGCTGTCGTAAAATAAATCGTGACAGATAATTCATCTGTTTTACTGATGTTTCCAACTAAAACATAAAATTAAAAAAAAAATCTTCTGAAATATGTGCTTTTAACAGTTTTAATATGAGTTCGTCCGTCTGTTATGTTTACGTTGGAGCAAAAGCTTTACTAAACGGTAGTTTCAAATCAATAATGAAATTCGTTATCGGTAGAGTAGCAGAAACTCGCTATCAAACAACTAGCACCATAATATATTTCTGGGTTGTAAAAACTTTATTTTGTAGAAATGTACATAATCGTGTAAATCGGCGGTTTTCACGCAAAGTCTTTCATTTAAAACCGTATTCGATAAGTTTGTTAACATGCCATGTTTTACGTTAACTTAAGTAATTGGTTGGATACAGAAATGCTTTTTAAATGTAAAACATGAGAAACTCGGAAGCTAATAAAATACGGTTTCAAAATCAACTCTTCATGTTGATAAAATGATGTATAAAACTATATATTTACAGTTGAAATGCAAATGTAGGCTGACTTATTAAAATATTACTGCGTATTAATAGCGCGTTCTAAAAGCAATACAACCAATAAAAACACATTAAAAATTATAAACACAATGAGACACATTTTAGTAAAATAGTATGCGTAATTAATTTCAAAAGTGTACAACTAACAAACAACCTATCGTAGATGAGTATAAATGGCATGCTTATAATTTACTAGAATCATCGATAGTTTAAAGATATGTTTTATAACTATAACATGACGAATTAATCGTGTCATAAAAGTATGTTTAGAATGTAACTCTCGGTGTCTTACTAAATGACACTTTCTACTAAAGTTGCGTTTAAATACTTAACAGATTGACCGGCTATTAAAACATTATATCATATAAACACTGGTCAATACTATTCATATTTAAACCCAAGTTTGATTGACGCATCGTCAAGTAGACTCGATTATGATGTCATCTAAGAAGAAGCCGATTACGTAAACGGCATCGGTTCCTCGTGTGTTGTTAGAGTGAAACAGAAAAGCAAGAATGCAGTGATAATTCTATGTATTTAGCTAGAATAGTGACAACATATGGAGCATTGAGTCAAATTTGATCTGATTTAGATCGTGATAAAAATGCTGAGAAAAGCTTACCATGAGGGCACGATGAACTCGGAATCTTGTAAACGGATACTGCCACCAAGGCAAGAACTCTGGAGATATTTTTTCAGGTATAAAAAACATATACGAGATTAAAGGAAATAAGTTGTAACGTGCTTTTTAGCGGGAATTAAATGATATTATTCGTGGTAACGTTATATATTAGAAAAAAGAGGAAATAAAAAGAGACCCTGCTTAACCAGACTTTTTCAATTTTATAAAAGTTCCATTATAGCATATTTATTATGATGTGGTCGAACATTCTGGCATTATACATATAATTACATGTGGAATTTAAAAGAAATAAATAAAAATACAAAACTCACCAAGCCCCCCTCCCATTCCCACCGCCACCTAACATAACCTTTAAATATCAGCATAAAAGCTTACTGACCGACTGGCTGGCATTCGCCCTCTTTAAGCTATCGCCTCCAAGCCAATTCGAATGCTATCCCCCCAAAAGATAAGAAACTTTTCTGTTCGTAAATTTTGCAGCCTATTAATCTAAAAACACTAACATGTCTATTTGTTTTTCCTTATTACAGGTTTGACTCTAATCCTGAATATCTGTCTTGTTTTCTTATCTTTCTCCTTAATGTTTCTTTTGTCAAATATACTATGATTAACCAATTTTTTTCTCATATTTAAAACGAAAAAAAAGTCTCCAATGAAACTGAACATATCCCAAATTATATTTGCATATTATCTGAACTCAAAACACGCGGCATTTTTGTATTTTAGATTTATTTTATTTTATCTTAAGTGTGCATTACTTCAAGCTAAAGTTAATACAAAACGCTAAAAGTATTATTTCTTAACTAGCTTTTTAAACGAGTAACTTTTCCAACCCATTTCCCTGACCAGGAAGAACAACACGCATCACTTTTAGATCTGTTTTTGACCACAGCTCCTGATGATTGTATAAAAAAATCCGATAGCCCACTTGGGAACGCTGATCAAACAGTGATAATGGGTGAAATCGCCCTAAACTCTAAACCCAAAACTGAAGAGCCAGTGCTCAAAACAACGAGATATTATAAAAAGGGTGACTGGGAAGCCATCAGAGATCTTATCAGAGACGCCCCATGGGGAAATATTTTTTCTCTTCCTGCTAAACAGTGTGCAAACGAGACCACTGAATGATTCAAACCTGCAATCGAAGCGCATGTTCCCATGCGGAAATTCTATAGCAAGCCCCACTCTCCCCAATGGTTTACTTTGACTTGCGCAACTGCCATTGCTCAAAGGCAGCATGAATACCGCAGATTTAACCGACATAAGTCCAGTTCAAACAGACAGAAGTACATAGAAGCTAGAAGTAACGTTAAGAAAGAAATAGCGACAGCTAAGAGAGAATTTACGGAAACTACTAAAAACGCATCGAAGCACAAAAACTAGGAACTCGTGACTTCTGGAAAATCTACAACAGTGTAGTAAATAATGGGTAATCAACAATTCCCCCATTAACCAACAATAACGAGGTTGTTTGCTCAGCAATCGAAAAGGCTAACATGTTTACCAGTCGGTTTGCTTCAAACTCCACACTGGACCCTTCCAACCACCCCCTACCTGGATTTCCTATGCAGACAGACCCCACGCTAGACGACCTGAAAATCACCCCTGCTCAGCTGCATGCTATCATAAAAAAACATTGACACTTCAAAAGCATGTGGACCCGATCTCATCCCAGCTGTGCTATTAAATAAGTGCTCAGCCGAAGTAGCTCCAGTTCTCTTCAAACTCTACAACAAATGCCTTAATGAATCTTGCTTTCAAGAATTCTGGCGAAATAAATGACCCATTAAATTATCGCCCCATTAGCCTCCTACCACTTTTTGCCAAAATATTTGAGACCGTAATTAACCATGCTCTTGTCCATCACCTTACAGATGCTAAACTTCTGACTGACCAAAAATATGGATTTACACAAGCCCGTTCCACAGCAAACATCCTAACTGTAATCTCCGAACGTATACACCATTCACTGGAAAAAGAGAGGGTAGAGCGGTGGCTCTAGATATATCTAAGGTTTTTAACAGGGTATTACATGAGAGTCTCCTCAGGAAGATTAGATCATACTAAGTAGATATTAATAAGTCCTTGTCACCTTTTTTATTTTATTTTTTATTTTATTTTATTTAATTATTTATTTTTTTAAATTTTACTTTTTTTTCAATGGAGAGTAGATAATGCGTGTGGATGCGTTATCGGCATCTGCAGTAACTCTCGCTTCTCCTTTTTTGTCCTTCAGTCCCCATTTCCAATGAGTGCTTTTTCTGACATAGGGTGAAGAAAAGGCTGCTTTCTAGGTCGTTAGTACTTTGTAAAGAGTAGCCTGAAATGTCGGAAAATTTCTGTTTCTATGTCTATCATTCTGGTCATGTCACTAGTAATGGTGCTGGATGTAAACGTTTCATCTGCGCTGACGTTACCGGCCTGATAGTCAGGGACCTGCACCTTGGATTTACCACTATAAATATCCTATAAGCAGGTGCAAAGTATCGGGGATGCTGTATTGCCATTTAGTGAATGAATTCTGGACCATGAAGTAGTTTCTGGTAGGACCTCTCGATGCCATACTAGTGGGTTATTGTTACGGCTTTACCATATCATGTGCAACAAAACATATTTTCTTTTTCTCTCTTATTTTCCCTCTCTGTCCTGCTCCAACCAAATCTACCGACCTGCTCCACAAACCCCAAAACCTTAATCATGACAAACTCCAAAAAAGGTACACGAATAAACCTTGAACCCCATCCAGACCCGTAGACCCCTACTACCAGGTTTCCTTCTCCAACATCAGGGGCCTATGTTCCAACCTTCCAGAGGTTGAAACACAATTACAGGAGATTAAACCTGACATATTCTTTCTAAGTAAAACTGGCATAGGGCCAACCGCTTCTCTAAGCGAATTCATAATTAAAGGATGCTCTAACTTAACATCTAAATCTGACCCCCCACGATCGCCATGGGCATGGAATAGGTGCATACATCAAAGATGGTTTTCCATTTGTTAGAGGAATTTCCAGAGGAGACCCTAATTTACCTTATATGTGCTTTCGGGTTGCACTAGCTAACATTCACATTTGCGCTGACTTCAATGTCCATAATGTGGAATGTCTGGCCCACTCAAATAAAACCGATCACGACGGAGAGGTTTTGTCATGATTTTGCCATTGCTTATGTCCTCACTCAGACTATTCACGAACACACCCGATACTACCGGTCAATATGCAAGCCTTCTAGACCTTTTCCTCACGACTTCCCCTGAGCTGTGTTCCTGCTCCGTTCTATCTCCTCCAGGATCCTCTGACCACTCTGCTGTAGCAGTTAAGATAAAAACGAGATGTAATAAGTCTTCAGACGTACCTCTCCACCGTACTGTATATCGATACTCTATGGCTGACTGGGATAGCTTCCGTACATTCATATCTGACCTACCTCTGCATTTCATGTTTAAAAAGGATGTGACCTCTATAGTATCAGACCTGACCGAATGGTTAATTATAGGCATAAAGCGATTCATACCATCCAAATATTCCAACAGAAACCTAACAGCCAGCCATGGTTTTCCCCTCAATGTGCTGCTGCCATCGCACCCAGAGATCACTTTTTCCATAGCTTCCAACGTAATAAATTTACTTAGACTAAAGCTGCTCTCAGGACCGCCAGCAACCACTGTAAAAGAGTAATAAAACATGCAAGAGATCTATATGCTCAGTCTGTTGAATCTTAAGTAGCTGAGCAGCGGCTTGGTTCCCACCAGTTCTGGCAAATAGCAAACAGAATCTTGAACAGAAGTGTGCGTTGTATTACAACTATCAACAGTGGACATGAGGTCATCTCGTCAGCATCAGACAAGGGCAGACTATTTGCCAAGAACTTTGCAGCCAATTCTACCCGATGCGACAAAGACAATCAACTCCCTGTATTTCCTCCTATAAGAGACAACACGATATTAAGCATACAAATATCTGTGCATGAGGTCGTCAAGCTAATCAAGAACCTTGATTCCAGTAAAGCATCTGCCCCTGATGGCATTCCAGTTATAGTGCTGAAAAGCTCCAACCAGAACTTGCCCCCATACTTACAAAACTGTTTAAGCGTTGTCTTTAGGAGAAGTGCATTCCAACACCCGTGAACACCTCATCAGTATGCCCTGTATTTAAGAACTCAGGTGATAAGTCATTTCCCTCTCAGTACAGGCCAATAAGTCACCTGCGTGTCATGAGTAAGTTGTTGGAATCCATATTAAATAAAGAAGTAGTCAACACCCTCAACAGAAACAACATTCTTAGTGACATGCAATATGGTTTCCGCTCTGCAAGATCTACAGTAAATATGCTAACGGTTATATCTCATAGGATTAGTGAATCTCTAGACAAAGGTTTCCTTTGCTAGGCAATGGCTCTTGACATATCAATGGCCTTCGATAAGGAATGACATAAGGGCCTACTTCACAAGATTTTCAGCTACGGTATTACTGGAAATGTTTTCTCAATCATTAAATCATTTCTCTCCGATAGGCTCGTAAGAGTAGTGGTTGATGGGCAGAAATCAGAGACCCACATCATTAATGCTGGAGTCCCTCAGAGATCGATCCTGTGCCCAACTCTCTTCCTGATCTACATCAATGATCTCCCAAAACACATACTTAAATCATTTGTTGACATCTATGCTGATGAAACGACCATCTATGGCAACACATCAAAGGCGGTAAATGACAAAATTCTCTCTAATTCTCTCTCCTCTTATCTTGAACACGTAGTACAACGGGGGAATAGGTGGGTGGCCACTTTTAATGCATCGAACCCCAAGCTTCTATCTTTACATAATCAATGCTCTGATCCCCATCTGGCATCAATTGAAATCGATGGCTATCGTCTTGGAGAGGCTCCATGTTTTGAAAAGCTTCTGGGTTTAACTTTTACTCCTGATCTGAAATTGCAGCATGGTTCACAATCCATTAGAATTGCAGCAATCCACTGGACAAAACGTCGTAATTGTTACACACGGGGTTTCTTAGTCAATCCAACTCCATATGAAAAACAAAAGATAAAGAACTAAAAATTAACCGCTGCTTTACAATAAATTTATGTAATATACAACCGCACAATAATTTCAAATATACTCATCAGCAAACATACACACACGCATATCTGTCAAGATGAGTGGAGTAATAAATAGCGCCACGAAACTTCCTAAAAGCATTGGCTAGTTATATACGTGGTACATCGGCGAATTGATTTAGCTTTATAATCGTTAATGTATTGTCATTATTCCTGCAAACACTTAGAGTGTGAACTCACTCGCAAGAATTTATGGGTTTACTTCCGATACTAACATACTCTTTTCGAAAAATATTTTTTGATTAGTTAACTAATTACGTCGCATATTGCCTGTTTTTTTTTTATTTGTAATATATTTTTATTCATTTCAAATGATGGTAACCGAGGTGTTGAGGAAATTACCTTGCCGTAAGTTCTGGAAAGTAGACGAAATATATATATTTCCAAAGTTATTGCTGGTATCCTATTCAGCGAAACGGACTACTTCCCGTATAATTTCAAACATTATGTATTTTCTATTAAATGCTATTCGGATATAGACATGATATCGAAATAAATTTACAAGTCTAAGATGTAACTCATGAATGACTAGTAAAACCACAACTTTACAGAAAAATCTGATTTTAGAGAATGACACTTCATTAAAATGCTTTTCTGATAATTTAATGATATTTATGTAAACTAATTTGTTTTTCGTGTGCTTCAAATACTTCCCATTTATACTTATTTATTAAAGTATTTTTTACACAAAAGTAAACCCATTAGCAAATCCCGAATACTACTAGAGGATACGGGTCGATGTGTTTGAATAATTAGTGAAAAGGCACCGTAGTAATTGCTTGCAGTATAAATTGGATAGGATTATTTAAGAGGACAGTTCACTAGGAATAATTAATTACAGTGGAAAGCAAAAATGTTGTAGTAATGTTAAAAGCTGTTGTGTAGTAGAAAATCCCACATGATAACAGTTCTATAATGTGTGTAGGTTTCGACACAGATAGAGAGATGGGAAAAATGTTGACACTGGTAAACCAAAGCTGAATAGAACACCTGCAATCAAAATAACGATAGAATATAGACATACTCGGAATGTCTCTACTATGAAAAAATATTTAAAGAGGGGAAAAGTGCATCGCTTGTTTAAAGCTTGTCTGGACTAGAAAAGGGTTTTCCGAGAAAATTTATTACAATCGAAGCACAGTTAAAAAGTGATGGGTTGGAACTACCTTGCCAAATCTCCAAGGACAATAAGAGTTTACTGTACCCAGAAAATAAATATATTCTGAGTGAAATAATGTGTTCCGCAGAGCTTACATATTATAAAACTCCATCAGTGATGGGAATTACCTTATATGGAACTAATATGGTTTTTGCGGGCAGAGACTATGTTGCTCAAGTACATAAAGACGGCACGGGTATCCATACTATAACACTGGTTGTATTATTACCATCGCTAAGTTAGCGAGGCGATTATTATTATTATTATTATTATTATTATTATTATTATTATTATTATTATTATTATTATTATTATTATTATTAATCTTATTATTGGCTGACATGGGGCTTTCACACAAGACAACAAACGATCGGTTTTGAGACCTGTGGTGTTTTCTGGAATCTGAGTGACAACACGTCTCCCTAGACGTCCAGCTCTCTCCACCTCCTTCGATAGAATTTGCAAATAAATCTGCGTCATCACCACAGCCTCATACCATTAATTTCTCGCTGGTAGTGATCATTCGTTTGTACTGGAATTTGATTTGCACTAAACCTCTCCACGATCCCAGTTCTCTTCGCGCTTGTCCAGCGGAGGTCTGGCCAGCGCTCTCTCCCCGGTATTTCGATCCTCCTTAAACCTTCTCGGCTCTTTGGTATCACTTTTCCATTGGGGGGGACAATGGGGGGATGCATGATGGTGGTGTAGATCTCGTTGATATTAAGATTCGGCGTTCTTAATTCCCTGTAACGCTTCTTTGTAATATTGTCTTGTGTTATTCCCCATATTCTAGGGGTTTTCTTAATATTCCAGCCGTTTTCTTTATCGTTAATTCTTGTATTTTTGCAGTTATTCCGCTGATTCCAATTTCTGCATTCTTTTTCAAAGTTTTTCGTAATTGTTCCTAGTGCTCCTACTATTATCGGTACTATTTTGATTTTCTTCATCATCCAAATCCATTTGAAGTCTCTTGCTAGTTCTTTGTATTTGCTTCGTTTCTGCTTTTCTTTCATACTCACCCTCTTGTCAGCTGGGACCGCAAAGTCTACGATTTGACAGGATTTTTCTTTCTTGTTAATTGTTACGACATCTGGTCTTCTTGCTTGGATGAGGTTGCCCGTCTGTATGTCCATGCCCCATAGGATTTTGTAGTCCTCGTTTTCGAGTGCTATTGCGGGTTTATGCTCGTACCATTTGTCTGGTCGCTCAAAATGCAGTCGTTTGCATAATTCCCAGTGCACCGCCTTCCCCGCTTGGTCATGCTTGTTTGTGTTTTCTTTTTGGGCCAGTTTTCTGAATGCACTTAATATATGGTTTATCGTTTCGTCTCTCTGTCCACAGAGTCTGCATTTGCTGTTTTTTTGTGTTTTATCGATCCTTACTTTGATATGGTTGGTTCTTCTTCTTCTTCTTCTTCTTCTTCTTCTTATTATTATTATTATTAATGTTGTTATTATTATTATTATTATTATTATTATCTATATATTACTACGATAGCGTGTGTGTTCTTTTGTGTGTCACGCTTATATCCGGGTCGTTTAATTGTTATGAAATTCCATCCCCCACCCCCAAAAAAGCAAAAAGAAATCGGTGTCGCTGTTAGGGCAAAGCTAATCAAATTATTTATTCTTCTTTACCTTTTAGTCAAGATCGGAGTGTAGTATCTGTTCTTCAGACGTTACATTTAATTTTTTTCTCACTCAGTGGAGAATTTCTTTATGATTAAGACAATTTTTTGTTCCTTTTTTCCACATAAAAAAACGACCCTGATGTGTAAATCCGTCCTGTGGGAAGGCGTTGTAAATAGGTACTATATTTAATGTAACATAGTTTTAATATTACAAAAGTTACAGGGAAAAGCAATTTCTGATTTAATTACGAATTGCCTTGGATATGTCCCTTCAATGCACTGGAAATGTCTCTTCTGAATAGTTACAAAATTCCCTGAAATATGGGGAGAAATTTGCTCCCCACAAGGGGCACTCTGATCAGTAACAAAAATAAAAATTGTTTCAGTAACGAAAGGTTTCTCTTACATTAACCAATACCAAAAAAGTGGGGAATTTAAGTCACTGGAATGCTGACACTGATACTGCACTCAGAAATTCATGTTGGAGCAATGGTTGCATAATCCATAACCGTGTTAATGTTTTTGTGCATTAATTTCGAAAAGCTGCTGAAACAGTTTATGATTTAAATATTACTTTATTTAAACTATATTTTAAACAGTGGGGCGGGAGATATGAAGTCAGACCCGGAAATGACTTAAGCTCTTTACGATTAAAACATTACATTATTTCCTGTATATTTTTAAGAGTAGTGTGGAAGGATATGAAATCAGTCCCATAAATGGCTGACACCGTTTACGCATTAAACATTACTTTATTTAATGTATATACATAACAGCGGGATGGGGATATGAAGTCAGTCCCGGATGGTCTGAAGCAGTTTACTATTTATACATTACATTATTTCATGTATATATTTAGCAATGTGTTGGGGATACAAAGTTGGCCCCAGAAATGGGTGAAACATTTTACGATTTAAACATTACTTTGTTTCATGAATATTTTTTATAGTGGGATGGCGGACATGAAGTCAGTCCCGGGTTTGAATGAGATAAAGTGCAAATATATACTAGTAGAAAGCGTCGCACAGTATTGAATTAGATAAGTGGAAAACATATACGCAGTGTCGCCCGGGATCAAATGAGATAGGTGAAAGATATATACTAGCAGAATATGCGGCGTAACCCGGGGTTGGATAAGATAGGTGGAACATATATACTATGAGAATACCCGGAATTGATTGAAATGTTTGTAATGAAAAAAATCAGCCCAGCCAATATATCAAAGTTATTATGTAAGTAAGGAGGAGCGATATACTGGGTTAAAGTTATTAAAATTATTGTCAAAATTAGTAACATATCCAAGAATTATGAAAGATGATGAAATGTGAGTTACTTGATTGGTGTGTTTATAATAAAATAATAATCCCTGCCAATATATCAAAGTTCTTTTATTAGTAGGAGGCGGCATAATGTGGGTTTTTAATTATTAAAAATTATTGTCGAAATTAGTACGATATCTAATAATTAGGGGAAGTGATGATATGTGATTTACTTGGTGTGTTTGTAATGACATAATCAGCCCAAGCATTATATCAAATCAGTTTTTTAGTAAGGG